>NW_027442029.1:265570-411876 GCF_048569485.1 Anomaloglossus baeobatrachus | reverse complement strand
TGCCACTCACCCTGCAACTCCATCTTCCCACATATGCCACTCACCCTGCAACTCCATCTTCCCTCATATGCCACTCACCCTGCAAGCTCCATCTTCCCTCATATGCCACTCACCCTGCAACTCCATCTTCCCTCATATGCCACTCACCCTGCAGCTCCATCTTCCCTCATATGCCACTCACCCTGCAACTCCATCTTCCCACATATGCCACTCACCCTGCAAGCTCCATCTTCCCACATATGCCACTCACCCTGCAACTCCATCTTCCCACATATGCCACTCACCCTGCAACTCCATCTTCCACATATGCCACTCACCCTGCAGCTCCATCTTCCCTCATATGCCACTCACCCTGCAACTCCATCTTCCCTCATATGCACTCACCCTGCAACTCCATCTTCCCCTCATATGCCACTCACCCTGCAACTCCATCTTTCCCACATATGCCACTCACCCTGCAGCTCCATCTTCCCTCATATGCCAATCACCCTGCAACTCCATCTTCCCTCATATGCCACTCACCCTGCAACTCCATCTTCCCTCATATGCCACTCACCCTGCAACTCCATCTTCCCTCATATGCACTCACCCTGCAACTCCATCTTCCCTCATATGCCACTCACCCTGCAACTCCATCTTTCCACATATGCCACTCACCCTGCAACTCCATCTTCCCACATATGCCACTCACCCTGCAACTCCATCTTCCCACATATGCCACTCACCCTGCAACTCACATCTTCCCACATATGCCACTCACCCTGCAACTCCATCTTCCCACATATGCCACTCACCCTGCAGCTCCATCTTCCCACATATGCCACTCACCCTGCAACTCCATCTTCCCACATATGCCACTCACCCTGCAACTCCATCTTCCCTCATATGCACTCACCCTGCAGCTCATCTTCCCTCATATGCCCACTCACCCTGCCAACCTCCATCTTCCCTCATATGCCACTCACCCTGCAACTCCATCTTCCCTCATATGCCCCTCACCCTGCAACTCCATCTTCCCACATATGCCACTCACCCTGCAACTCATCTTCCCACATATGCCACTCACCCTGCAGCTCCATCTTCCCTCATATGCCCCTCACCCTGCAACTCCATCTTCCCACATATGCCACTCACCCTGCAACTCCATCTTCCCTCATATGCACTCACCCTGCAGCTCCATCTTCCCTCATATGCCCACTCACCCTGCAACTCCATCTTCCCACATATGCCACTCACCCTGCAACTCCATCTTCCCTCATATGCACTCACCCTGCAACTCCATCTTCCCTCATATGCCCCTCACCCTGCAGCTCCATCTTCCCACATATGCCACTCACCCTGCAACTCCATCTTCCCACATATGCCACTCACCCTGCAACTCCATCTTCCCTCATATACACTCACCCTGCAACTCCATCTTCCCACATATGCCACTCACCCTGCAACTCCATCTTCCCACATATGCCACTCACCCTGCAACTCCATCTTCCCACATATGCCACTCACCCTGCAACTCCATCTTCCCTCATATGCCACTCACCCTGCAACTCCATCTTCCCTCATATGCCACTCACCCTGCAACTCCATCTTCCCACATATGCACTCACCCTGCAACTCCATCTTCCCTCATATGCCACTCACCCTGCAACTCCATCTTCCCTCATATGCCACTCACCCTGCAACTCCATCTTCCACATATGCCACTCACCCTGCAACTCCATCTTCCTCATATGCCACTACACCCTGCAACTCCATCTTCCCTCATATGCCACTCACCCTGCAACTCCATCTTCCCTCATATGCCACTCACCCTGCAGCTCCATCTTCCCTCATATGCCACTCACCCTGCAACTCCATCTTCCCTCATATGCCACTCACCCTGCAACTCCATCTTCCCTCATATGCCACTCACCCTGCAACTCCATCTTCCACATATGCCACTCACCCTGCAGCTCCATCTTCCCACATATGCCACTCACCCTGCAACTCCATCTTCCCACATATGCCACTCACCCTGCAACTCCATCTTCCCTCATATGCCACTCAGCCTGCAACTCCATCTTCCCTCATATGCCACTCACCCTGCAACTCCATCTTCCCACATATGCACTCACCCTGCAACTCCATCTTCCCTCATATGCCACTCACCCTGCAACTCCATCTTCCCTCATATGCCACTCACCCTGCAACTCCATCTTCCCTCATATGCCACTCACCCTGCAACTCCATCTTCCCTCATATGCCACTCACCCTGCAACTCCATCTTCCCTCATATGCCACTCACCCTGCAACTCCATCTTCCCTCATATGCTACTCACCCTGCAACTCCATCTTCCCACATATGCCACTCACCCTGCAACTCCATCTTCCCACATATGCCACTCACCCTGCAACTCATCTTCCCTCATATGCCACTCACCCTGCAACTCCATCTTCCCACATATGCCACTCACCCTGCAACTCCATCTTCCCACATATGCACTCACCCTGCAGCTCCATCTTCCCTCATATGCCACTCACCCTGCAACTCCATCTTCCCACATATGCCACTCACCCTGCAACTCCATCTTCCCTCATATGCCACTCACCCTGCAACTCCATCTTCCCTCATATGCCACTCACCCTGCAACTCCATCTTCCCTCATATGCCACTCACCCTGCAACTCCATCTTCCCTCATATGCCACTCACCCTGCAGCTCCATCTTCCCTCATATGCCACTCACCCTGCAACTCCATTTCCCACATATGCCACTCACCCTGCAACTCCATCTTCCCACATATGCACTCACCCTGCAACTCCATCTTCCCTCATATGCCACTCACCCTGCAACTCCATCTTCCCTCATATGCACCTCACCCTGCAACTCCATCTTCCCTCATATGCACTCACCCTGCAACTCCATCTTCCCTCATATGCCACTCACCCTGCAACTCCATCTTCCCACATATGCCACTCACCCTGCAACTCCATCTTCCCCTCATATGCCACTCACCCTGCAGCTCCATCTTCCTCATATGCCATCACCCTGCAACTCCATCTTCCCTCATATGCACTCACCCTGCAACTCCATCTTCCCTCATATGCACTCACCCTGCAGCTCCATCTTCCCACATATGCCACTCACCCTGCAACTCCTCTTCCCTCATATGCCACTCACCCTGCAACTCCATCTTCCCTCATATGCCACTCACCCTGCAACTCATCTTCCCTCATATGCCACTCACCCTGCAACTCCATCTTCCCTCATATGCCACTCACCCTGCAGCTCCATCTTCCCTCATATGCCACTCACCCTGCAACTCCATCTTCCTCATATGCCACTCACCCTGCAACTCCATCTTCCCACATATGCCACTCACCCTGCAACTCCATCTTCCCTCATATGCCACTCACCCTGCAACTCCATCTTCCCTCATATGCCACTCACCCTGCAACTCCATCTTCCCTCATATGCACTCACCCTGCAACTCCATCTTCCTCATATGCCACTCACCCTGCAACTCCATCTTCCCTCATATGCCACTCACCCTGCAAGCTCATCTTCCCTCATATGCCACTCACCCTGCAACTCCATCTTCCCTCATATGCACTCACCCTGCAACTCCATCTTCCCTCATATGCCACTCACCCTGCAACTCCATCTTCCCACATATGCCACTCACCCTGCAACTCCATCTTCCCTCATATGCCACTCACCCTGCAACTCATCTTCCCTCATATGCCCCTCACCCTGCAACTCCATCTTCCCACATATGCCACTCACCCTGCAGCTCCATCTTCCCTCATATGCCCCTCACCCTGCAACTCCATCTTCCCACATATGCCACTCACCCTGCAACTCCATCTTCCCTCATATGCACTCACCCTGCAGCTCCATCTTCCCTCATATGCCACTCACCCTGCAACTCCATCTTCCCACATATGCACTCACCCTGCAACTCCATCTTCCCTCATATGCCACTCACCCTGCAGCTCCATCTTCCCACATATGCCACTCACCCTGCAACTCCATCTTCCCTCATATGCACTCACCCTGCAACTCCATCTTCCCTCATATGCCACTCACCCTGCAACTCCATCTTCCCTCATATGCCACTCACCCTGCAGCTCCATCTTCCACATATGCCACTCACCCTGCAACTCATCTTCCCACATATGCCACTCACCCTGCAACTCCATCTTCCCACATATGCCACTCACCCTGCAACTCCATCTTCCCTCATATGCCACTCACCCTGCAACTCCATCTTCCCACATATGCCACTCACCCTGCAACTCCATCTTCCCACATATGCCACTCACCCTGCAACTCCATCTTCCCTCATATGCCACTCACCCTGCAACTCCATCTTCCCTCATATGACACTCACCCTGCAGCTCCATCTTCCCACATATGCCACTCACCCTGCAACTCCATCTTCCCTCATATGCCACTCACCCTGCAACTCCATCTTCCCTCATATGCCACTCACCCTGCAGCTCCATCTTCCCTCATATGCCACTCACCCTGCAGCTCCATCTTCCCTCATATGCCACTCACCCTGCAACTCCATCTTCCCTCATATGCCACTCACCCTGCAGCTCCATCTTCCCTCATATGCCCCTCACCCTGCAACTCCATCTTCCCACATATGCCACTCACCCTGCAGCTCCATCTTCCCACATATGCCACTCACCCTGCAACTCCATCTTCCCACATATGCCACTCACCCTGCAACTCCATCTTCCCTCATATGCCACTCACCCTGCAGCTCCATCTTCCCTCATATGCCAATCACCCTGCAACTCCATCTTCCCTCATATGCACTCACCCTGCAACTCCATCTTCCCTCATATGCCACTCACCCTGCAACTCCATCTTCCACATATGCCACTCACCCTGCAGCTCCATCTTCCCTCATATGCCACTCACCCTGCAACTCCATCTTCCCTCATATGCCACTCACCCTGCAACTCCATCTTCCCTCATATGCCACTCACCCTGCAACTCCATCTTCCCTCATATGCACTCACCCTGCAACTCCATCTTCCCTCATATGCCACTCACCCTGCAACTCCATCTTCCACATATGCCACTCACCCTGCAACTCCATCTTCCCACATATGCCACTCACCCTGCAACTCCATCTTCCCTCATATGCCACTCACCCTGCAACTCCATCTTCCCACATATGCCCACTCACCCTGCAACTCCATCTTCCCTCATATGCCACTCACCCTGCAACTCCATATTCCCTCATATGCCACTCACCCTGCAACTCCATCTTCCACATATGCCACTCACCCTGCAACTCCATCTTCCACATAGCCACTCACCCTGCAACTCCATCTTCCCACATATGCCACTCACCCTGCAACTCCATCTTCCCTCATATGCCACTCACCCTGCAACTCCATCTTCCCTCATATGCCACTCACCCTGCAACTCCATCTTCCCTCATATGCCACTCACCCTGCAACTCCATCTTCCCTCATATGCCACTCACCCTGCAACTCCATCTTCCCTCATATGCCACTCACCCTGCAACTCCATCTTCCCTCATATGCCACTCACCCTGCAACTCCATCTTCCCACATATGCACTCACCCTGCAACTCCATCTTCCCACATATGCCACTCACCCTGCAACTCCATCTTCCCACATATGCCACTCACCCTGCAACTCCATCTTCCCTCATATGCCACTCACCCTGCAACTCCATCTTCCCTCATATGCCACTCACCCTGCAACTCCATCTTCCCTCATATGCCACTCACCCTGCAACTCCATCTTCCCACATATGCCACTCACCCTGCAACTCCATCTTCCTCATATGCCACTCACCCTGCAGCTCCATCTTCCCTCATATGCCACTCACCCTGCAACTCCATCTTCCCTCATATGCCACTCACCCTGCAACTCCATCTTCCCTCATATGCCACTCACCCTGCAACTCCATCTTCCTCATATGCCACTCACCCTGCAACTCCATCTTCCCTCATATGCCACTCACCCTGCAACTCCATCTTCCCTCATATGCCACTCACCCTGCAACTCCATCTTCCCTCATATGCCACTCACCCTGCAACTCCATCTTCCCACATATGCACTCACCCTGCAACTCCATCTCCCACATATGCCACTCACCCTGCAAGCTCCATCTTCCCACATATGCCACTCACCCTGCAACTCCATCTTCCCTCTATGCCACTCACCCTGCAACTCCATCTTCCCACATATGCCACTCACCCTGCAACTCCATCTTCCCTCATATGCCACTCACCCTGCAACTCCATCTTCCCTCATATGCCACTCACCCTGCAACTCCATATTTCCCTCATATGCCACTCACCCTGCAACTCATCTTCCCTCATATGCACTCACCCTGCAACTCCATCTTCCCACATATGCCACTCACCCTGCAATCCATCTTCCCATATGCCACTCACCCTGCAACTCCATCTTTCCACATATGCCACTCACCTGCAACTCCATACTCTCATCTTCCCACATATGCCACTCACCTGCAAGCTCCATCTTCCCTCATATGCCACTCACCCTGCAACTCCATCTTCCCACATATGCCACTCACCCCTGCAACTCCATCTTCCCTCATATGCCACTCACCTGCAACTCCATCTTCCCACATATGCCACTCACCCTGCAACTCCATCTTCCCACATATGCCACTCACCCTGCAACTCCATCTTCCCTCATATGCCACTCACCCTGCAACTCCATCTTCCACATATGCCACTCACCCTGCAACTCCATCTTCCCTCATATGCCACTCACCCTGCAACTCCATCTTCCCTCATATGCCACTCACCCTGCAACTCCATCTTCCCACATATGCCACTCACCCTGCAACTCCATCTTCCCACATATGCCACTCACCCTGCAACTCCATCTTCCCACATATGCCACTCACCCTGCAACTCCATCTTCCCACATATGCCACTCACCTGCAACTCCATCTTCCCACATATGCCACTCCCCTGCAACTCCATCTTCCACATATGCCACTCACCCTGCAACTCCATCTTCCCTCATATGCCACTCACCCTGCAACTCCATCTTCCCACATATGCCACTCACCCTGCAACTCCATCTTCCCACATATGCCACTCACCCTGCAACTCCATCTTCCCTCATATGCCACTCACCCTGCAACTCCATTCCTCTATGCCCTCACCTGCAACTCCATCTTCCACATATGCCACTCACCCTGCAACTCCATCTTCCCACATATGCCACTCACCCTGCAACTCCATCTTCCCTCATATGCCACTCACCCTGCAACTCCATCTTCCCTCATATGCCACTCACCCTGCAACTCCATCTTCCCTCATATGCCACTCACCCTGCAACTCCATCTTCCCTCATATGCCACTCACCCTGCAACTCCATCTTCCCACATATGCCACTCACCCTGCAACTCCATCTTCCCTCATATGCCACTCACCCTGCAACTCCATCTTCCCACATATGCCACTCACCCTGCAACTCCATCTTCCCACATATGCCACTCACCCTGCAACTCCATCTTCCCACATATGCCACTCACCCTGCAACTCCATCTTCCCACATATGCCACTCACCCTGCAACTCCATCTTCCCTCATATGCCACTCACCCTGCAACTCCATCTTCCCTCATATGCCACTCACCCTGCAACTCCATCTTCCCACATATGCCACTCACCCTGCAACTCCATCTTCCCACATATGCCACTCACCCTGCAACTCCATCTTCCCTCATATGCCACTCACCCTGCAACTCCATCTTCCCTCATATGCCACTCACCCTGCAACTCCATCTTCCCTCATATGCCACTCACCCTGCAACTCCATCTTCCCACATATGCCACTCACCCTGCAACTCCATCTTCCCTCATATGCCACTCACCCTGCAACTCCATCTTCCCACATATGCCACTCACCCTGCAACTCCATCTTCCCTCATATGCCACTCACCCTGCAACTCCATCTTCCCACATATGCCACTCACCCTGCAACTCCATCTTCCCACATATGCCACTCACCCTGCAACTCCATCTTCCCACATATGCCACTCACCCTGCAACTCCATCTTCCCACATATGCCACTCACCCTGCAACTCCATCTTCCCTCATATGCCACTCACCCTGCAACTCCATCTTCCCTCATATGCCACTCACCCTGCAACTCCATCTTCCCACATATGCCACTCACCCTGCAACTCCATCTTCCCACATATGCCACTCACCCTGCAACTCCATCTTCCCACATATGCCACTGACCCTGCAACTCCATCTTCCCTCATATGCCACTCACCCTGCAACTCCATCTTCCCTCATATGCCACTCACCCTGCAACTCCATCTTCCCACATATGCACTCACCCTGCAACTCCATCTTCCCTCATATGCCACTCACCCTGCAACTCCATCTTCCCTCATATGCACTCACCCTGCAACTCCATCTTCCCTCATATGCCACTAACCCTGCAACTCCATCTTCCCTCATATGCCACTCACCCTGCAACTCCATCTTCCCTCATATGCCACTCACCCTGCAGCTCCATCTTCCCTCATATGCCACTCACCCTGCAACTCCATCTTCCCACATATGCCACTCACCCTGCAGCTCCATCTTCCCTCATATGCCACTCACCCTGCAACTCCATCTTCCCACATATGCCACTCACCCTGCAACTCCATCTTCCCACATATGCACTCACCCTGCAACTCCATCTTCCCTCATATGCCACTCACCCTGCAACTCCATCTTCCCTCATATGCACTCACCCTGCAACTCCATCTTCCCTCATATGCACTCACCCTGCAACTCCATCTTCCCTCATATGCACTCACCCTGCAACTCCATCTTCCCACATATGCCACTCACCCTGCAACTCCATCTTCCCTCATATGCCACTCACCCTGCAGCTCCATCTTCCCTCATATGCCACTCACCCTGCAACTCCATCTTCCCTCATATGCACTCACCCTGCAACTCCATCTTCCCTCATATGCACTCACCCTGCAACTCCATCTTCCCTCATATGCACTCACCCTGCAACTCCATCTTCCCACATATGCCACTCACCCTGCAACTCCATCTTCCCTCATATGCCACTCACCCTGCAACTCCATCTTCCCTCATATGCCACTCACCCTGCAACTCCATCTTCCCTCATATGCCACTCACCCTGCAGCTCCATCTTCCCTCATATGCCACTCACCCTGCAACTCCATCTTCCCTCATATGCACTCACCCTGCAACTCCATCTTCCCTCATATGCCACTCACCCTGCAACTCCATCTTCCCACATATGCCACTCACCCTGCAACTCCATCTTCCCTCATATGCCACTCACCCTGCAACTCCATCTTCCCTCATATGCCCCTCACCCTGCAACTCCATCTTCCCACATATGCCACTCACCCTGCAGCTCCATCTTCCCTCATATGCCCCTCACCCTGCAACTCCATCTTCCCACATATGCCACTCACCCTGCAACTTTATCTTCCCTCATATGCACTCACCCTGCAGCTCCATCTTCCCTCATATGCCACTCACCCTGCAACTCCATCTTCCCACATATGCCACTCACCCTGCAACTCCATCTTCCCTCATATGCCACTCACCCTGCAACTCCATCTTCCCTCATATGCCACTCACCCTGCAACTCCATCTTCCCTCATATGCCACTCACCCTGCAACTCCATCTTCCCACATATGCCACTCACCCTGCAACTCCATCTTCCCACATATGCCACTCACCCTGCAACTCCATCTTCCCTCATATGCCACTCACCCTGCAGCTCCATCTTCCCTCATATGCCCCTCACCCTGCAACTCCATCTTCCCACATATGCCACTCACCCTGCAGCTCCATCTTCCCACATATGCACTCACCCTGCAACTCCATCTTCCCTCATATGCCACTCACCCTGCAACTCCATCTTCCCTCATATGCCACTCACCCTGCAACTCCATCTTCCCTCATATGCCCCTCACCCTGCAACTCCATCTTCCCACATATGCCACTCACCCTGCAACTCCATCTTCCCACATATGCCACTCACCCTGCAACTCGATCTTCCCTCATATGCCACTCACCCTGCAGCTCCATCTTCCCTCATATGCCAATCACCCTGCAACTCCATCTTCCCTCATATGCACTCACCCTGCAACTCCATCTTCCCTCATATGCCACTCACCCTGCAACTCCATCTTTCCACATATGCCACTCACCCTGCAGCTCCATCTTCCCTCATATGCCAATCACCCTGCAACTCCATCTTCCCTCATATGCCACTCACCCTGCAACTCCATCTTCCCTCATATGCCACTCACCCTGCAACTCCATCTTCCCTCATATGCACTCACCCTGCAACTCCATCTTCCCTCATATGCCACTCACCCTGCAACTCCATCTTTCCACATATGCCACTCACCCTGCAACTCCATCTTCCCACATATGCCACTCACCCTGCAACTCCATCTTCCCACATTTGCCACTCACCCTGCAACTCCATCTTCCGACATATGCCACTCACCCTGCAACTCCATCTTCCCTCATATGCCACTCACCCTGCAACTCCATCTTCCCTCATATGCCACTCACCCTGCAACTCCATCTTCCCACATATGCCACTCACCCTGCAACTCCATCTTCCCTCATATGCCACTCACCCTGCAACTCCATCTTCCCTCATATGCCACTCACCCTGCAACTCCATCTTCCCACATATGCCACTCACCCTGCAACTCCATCTTCCCTCATATGCCACTCACCCTGCAACTCCATCTTCCCACATATGCCACTCACCCTGCAACTCCATCTTCCCTCATATGCCACTCACCCTGCAACTCCATCTTCCCACATATGCCACTCACCCTGCAACTCCATCTTCCCACATATGCACTCACCCTGCAACTCCATCTTCCCTCATATGCACTCACCCTGCAACTCCATCTTCCCACATATGCACTCACCCTGCAGCTCCATCTTCCCTCATATGCCACTCACCCTGCAACTCCATCTTCCCTCATATGCCACTCACCCTGCAACTCCATCTTCCCTCATATGCCACTCACCCTGCAACTCCATCTTCCCACATATGCCACTCACCCTGCAACTCCATCTTCCCTAATATGCCACTCACCCTGCAACTCCATCTTCCCTCATATGCCACTCACCCTGCAACTCCATCTTCCCACATATGCCACTCACCCTGCAACTCCATCTTCCCACATATGCCACTCACCCTGCAACTCCATCTTCCCTCATATGCCACTCACCCTGCAACTCCATCTTCCCTCATATGCCACTCACCCTGCAACTCCATCTTCCCTCATATGCCACTCACCCTGCAACTCCATCTTCCCTCATATGCCACTCACCCTGCAACTCCATCTTCCCACATATGCCACTCACCCTGCAACTCCATCTTCCCTCATATGCCACTCACCCTGCAACTCCATCTTCCCACATATGCCACTCACCCTGCAACTCCATCTTCCCACATATGCCACTCACCCTGCAACTCCATCTTCCCACATATGCCACTCACCCTGCAACTCCATCTTCCCACATATGCCACTCACCCTGCAACTCCATCTTCCCACATATGCCACTCACCCTGCAACTCCATCTTCCCTCATATGCCACTCACCCTGCAACTCCATCTTCCCTCATATGCCACTCACCCTGCAGCTCCATCTTCCCTCATATGCCACTCACCCTGCAACTCCATCTTCCCTCATATGCCCCTCACCCTGCAACTCCATCTTCCCTCATATGCACTCACCCTGCAGCTCCATCTTCCCTCATATGCCACTCACCCTGCAGCTCCATCTTCCCTCATATGCCACTCACCCTGCAACTCTATCTTCCCTCATATGCCACTCACCCTGCAACTCCATCTTCCCTCATATGCCACTCACCCTGCAACTCCATCTTCCCTCATATGCCACTCACCCTGCAACTCCATCTTCCCACATATGCCACTCACCCTGCAACTCCATCTTCCCTCATATGCCACTCACCCTGCAACTCCATCTTCCCACATATGCCACTCACCCTGCAACTCCATCTTCCCACATATGCCACTCACCCTGCAACTCCATCTTCCCACATATGCCACTCACCCTGCAACTCCATCTTCCCTCATATGCCACTCACCCTGCAACTCCATCTTCCCTCATATGACACTCACCCTGCAGCTCCATCTTCCCTCATATGCCACTCACCCTGCAACTCCATCTTCCCTCATATGCCCCTCACCCTGCAACTCCATCTTCCCTCATATGCACTCACCCTGCAGCTCCATCTTCCCTCATATGCCACTCACCCTGCAGCTCCATCTTCCCTCATATGCCAATCACCCTGCAACTCCATCTTCCCTCATATGCCACTCACCCTGCAGCTCCATCTTCCCTCATATGCCCCTCACCCTGCAACTCCATCTTCCCACATATGCCACTCACCCTGCAGCTCCATCTTCCCTCATATGCCACTCACCCTGCAGCTCCATCTTCCCTCATATGCCAATCACCCTGCAACTCCATCTTCCCTCATATGCCACTCACCCTGCAACTCCATCTTCCCTCATATGCACTCACCCTGCAACTCCATCTTCCCTCATATGCCACTCACCCTGCAACTCCATCTTTCCACATATGCCACTCACCCTGCAACTCCATCTTCCCACATATGCCACTCACCCTGCAACTCCATCTTCCCACATATGCCACTCACCCTGCAACTCCATCTTCCCACATATGCCACTCACCCTGCAACTCCATCTTCCCTCATATGCCACTCACCCTGCAGCTCCATCTTCCCTCATATGCCACTCACCCTGCAACTCCATCTTCCCACATATGCCACTCACCCTGCAACTCCATCTTCCCACATATGCCACTCACCCTGCAACTCCATCTTCCCTCATATGCCACTCACCCTGCAACTCCATCTTCCCTCATATGCCACTCACCCTGCAACTCCATCTTCCCTCATATGCCACTCACCCTGCAACTCCATCTTCCCTCATATGCCACTCACCCTGCAACTCCATCTTCCCACATATGCCACTCACCCTGCAACTCCATCTTCCCTCATATGCCACTCACCCTGCAACTCCATCTTCCCACATATGCCACTCACCCTGCAACTCCATCTTCCCACATATGCCACTCACCCTGCAACTCCATCTTCCCACATATGCCACTCACCCTGCAACTCCATCTTCCCACATATGCCACTCACCCTGCAACTCCATCTTCCCTCATATGCCACTCACCCTGCAACTCCATCTTCCCTCATATGCCACTCACCCTGCAACTCCATCTTCCCACATATGCCACTCACCCTGCAACTCCATCTTCCCACATATGCCACTCACCCTGCAACTCCATCTTCCCTCATATGCCACTCACCCTGCAACTCCATCTTCCCTCATATGCCACTCACCCTGCAACTCCATCTTCCCACATATGCCACTCACCCTGCAACTCCATCTTCCCTCATATGCCACTCACCCTGCAACTCCATCTTCCCACATATGCCACTCACCCTGCAACTCCATCTTCCCTCATATGCCACTCACCCTGCAACTCCATCTTCCCACATATGCCACTCACCCTGCAACTCCATCTTCCCACATATGCCACTCACCCTGCAACTCCATTTTCCCACATATGCCACTCACCCTGCAACTCCATCTTCCCACATATGCCAATCACCCTGCAACTCCATCTTACCTCATATGCCACTCACCCTGCAACTCCATCTTCCCTCATATGCCACTCACCCTGCAACTCCATCTTCCCTCATATGCCACTCACCCTGCAGCTCCATCTTCCCTCATATGCCACTCACCCTGCAACTCCATCTTCCCTCATATGCCACTCACCCTGCAACTCCATCTTCCCTCATATGCCACTCACCCTGCAGCTCCATCTTCCCACATATGCCACTCACCCTGCAACTCCATCTTCCCACATATGCCACTCACCCTGCAACTCCATCTTCCCTCATATGCCACTCACCCTGCAACTCCATCTTCCCTCATATGCCACTCACCCTGCAACTCCATCTTCCCTCATATGCCACTCACCCTGCAGCTCCATCTTCCCACATATGCCACTCACCCTGCAACTCCATCTTCCCACATATGCCACTCACCCTGCAACTCCATCTTCCTACATATGCCACTCACCCTGCAACTCCATCTTCCCACATATGCCACTCACCCTGCAACTCCATCTTCCCTCATATGCCACTCACCCTGCAACTCCATCTTCCCTCATATGCCACTCACCCTGCAACTCCATCTTCCCACATATGCACTCACCCTGCAACTCCATCTTCCCTCATATGCCACTCACCCTGCAACTCCATCTTCCCTCATATGCACTCACCCTGCAACTCCATCTTCCCTCATATGCCACTAACCCTGCAACTCCATCTTCCCTCATATGCCACTCACCCTGCAACTCCATCTTCCCTCATATGCCACTCACCCTGCAGCTCCATCTTCCCTCATATGCCACTCACCCTGCAACTCCATCTTCCCTCATATGCCACTCACCCTGCAACTCCATCTTCCCTCATATGCCACTCACCCTGCAACTCCATCTTCCCACATATGCCACTCACCCTACAACTCCATCTTCCCACATATGCCACTCACCCTGCAACTCCATCTTCCCTCATATGCCACTCACCCTGCAACTCCATCTTCCCACATATGCCACTCACCCTGCAACTCCATCTTCCCACATATGCCACTCACCCTGCAGCTCCATCTTCCCTCATATGCCACTCACCCTGCAACTCCATCTTCCCACATATGCCACTCACCCTGCAGCTCCATCTTCCCTCATATGCCACTCACCCTGCAACTCCATCTTCCCTCATATGCCACTCACCCTGCAACTCCATCTTCCCACATATGCCACTCACCCTGCAACTCCATCTTCCCTCATATGCCACTCACCCTGCAACTCCATCTTCCCACATATGCCACTCACCCTGCAGCTCCATCTTCCCTCATATGCCACTCACCCTGCAACTCCATCTTCCCTCATATGCCACTCACCCTGCAACTCCATCTTCCCTCATATGCCACTCACCCTGCAACTCCATCTTCCCACATATGCCACTCACCCTGCAACTCCATCTTCCCACATATGCCACTCACCCTGCAGCTCCATCTTCCCTCATATGCCACTCACCCTGCAACTCCATCTTCCCACATATGCCACTCACCCTGCAGCTCCATCTTCCCTCATATGCCACTCACCCTGCAACTCCATCTTCCCTCATATGCCACTCACCCTGCAACTCCATCTTCCCACATATGCCACTCACCCTGCAACTCCATCTTCCCTCATATGCCACTCACCCTGCAACTCCATCTTCCCTCATATGCCACTCACCCTGCAGCTCCATCTTCCCTCATATGCCACTCACCCTGCAACTCCATCTTCCCTCATATGCCCCTCACCCTGCAGCTCCATCTTCCCTCATATGCCACTCACCCTGCAGCTCCATCTTCCCTCATATGCCACTCACCCTGCAGCTCCATCTTCCCTCATATGCCACTCACCCTGCAACTCCATCTTCCCACATATGCCACTCACCCTGCAACTCCATCTTCCCACATATGCACTCACCCTGCAACTCCATCTTCCCTCATATGCCACTCACCCTGCAACTCCATCTTCCCTCATATGCCACTCACCCTGCAGCTCCATCTTCCCTCATATGCCACTCACCCTGCAACTCCATCTTCCCACATATGCCACTCACCCTGCAACTCCATCTTCCCACATATGCACTCACCCTGCAACTCCATCTTCCCTCATATGCACTCACCCTGCAACTCCATCTTCCCACATATGCCACTCACCCTGCAACTCCATCTTCCCTCATATGCCACTCACCCTGCAACTCCATCTTCCCTCATATGCCACTCACCCTGCAGCTCCATCTTCCCTCATATGCCACTCACCCTGCAACTCCATCTTCCCTCATATGCCACTCACCCTGCAACTCCATCTTCCCTCATATGCCACTCACCCTGCAACTCCATCTTCCCACATATGCCACTCACCCTGCAACTCCATCTTCCCTCATATGCCCCTCACCCTGCAGCTCCATCTTCCCACATATGCCACTCACCCTGCAACTCCATCTTCCCTCATATGCCACTCACCCTGCAGCTCCATGTTCCCACATATGCCACTCACCCTGCAACTCCATCTTCCCTCATATGCCACTCACCCTGCAGCTCCATCTTCCCTCATATGCCACTCACCCTGCAGCTCCATCTTCCCTCATATGCCACTCACCCTGCAGCTCCATCTTCCCTCATATGCCACTCACCTTGCAACTCCATCTTCCCACATATGCCACTCACCCTGCAACTCCATCTTCCCACATATGCACTCACCCTGCAACTCCATCTTCCCTCATATGCCACTCACCCTGCAACTCCATCTTCCCTCATATGCACTCACCCTGCAACTCCATCTTCCCTCATATGCCACTCACCCTGCAACTCCATCTTCCCACATATGCCACTCACCCTGCAACTCCATCTTCCCACATATGCCACTCACCCTGCAACTCCATCTTCCCTCATATGCCACTCACCCTGCAACTCCATCTTCCCACATATGCCACTCACCCTGCAACTCCATCGTCCCACATATGCCACTCACCCTGCAGCTCCATCTTCCCTCATATACCACTCACCCTGCAACTCCATCTTCCCACATATGCCACTCACCCTGCAACTCCATCTTCCCTCATATGCACTCACACTGCAACTCCATCTTCCCACATATGCCACTCACCCTGCAACTCCATCTTCCCTCATATGCCACTCACCCTGCAACTCCATCTTCCCACATATGCCACTCACCCTGCAGCTCCATCTTCCCACATATGCCACTCACCCTGCAACTCCATCTTCCCACATATGCCACTCACCCTGCAGCTCCATCTTCCCTCATATACCACTCACCCTGCAACTCCATCTTCCCACATATGCCACTCACCCTGCAACTCCATCTTCCCTCATATGCACTCACACTGCAACTCCATCTTCCCACATATGCCACTCACCCTGCAACTCCATCTTCCCACATATGCCACTCACCCTGCAACTCCATCTTCCCACATATGCCACTCACCCTGCAACTCCATCTTCCCTCATATGCCACTCACCCTGCAACTCCATCTTCCCACATATGCCACTCACCCTGCAACTCCATCTTCCCTCATATGCCACTCACCTGCAACTCCATCTTCCCACATATGCACTCACCCTGCAACTCCATCTTCCCTCATATGCACTCACCCTGCAACTCCATCTTCCCACATATGCACTCACCCTGCAACTCCATCTTCCCTCATATGCACTCACCCTGCAGCTCCATCTTCCCTCATATGCCACTCACCCTGCAGCTCCATCTTTCCACATATGCACTCACCCTGCAACTCCATCTTCCCTCATATGCACTCACCCTGCAGCTCCATCTTCCCTCATATGCACTCACCCTGCAACTCCATCTTCCCTCATATGCACTCACCCTGCAGCTCCATCATCCCACATATGCCACTCACCCTGCAACTCCATCTTCCCTCATATGCCACGCACCCTGCAACTCCATCTTCCCTCATATGCCACTCACCCTGCAGCTCCATCTTCCCTCATATGCACTCACCCTGCAACTCCATCTTCCCACATATGCACTCACCCTGCAGCTCCATCTTCCCTCATATGCACTCACCCTGCAACTCCATCTTCCCTCATATGCACTCACCCTGCAGCTCCATCATCCCACATATGCCACTCACCCTGCAACTCCATCTTCCCTCATATGCCACTCACCCTGCAACTCCATCTTCCCACATATGCCACTCACCCTGCAACTCCATCTTCCCTCATATGCCACTCACCCTGCAACTCCATCTTCCCACATATGCCACTCACCCTGCAACTCCATCTTCCCACATATGCCACTCACCCTGCAACTCCATCTTCCCTCATATGCCACTCACCCTGCAACTCCATCTTCCCACATATGCACACACCCTGCAACTCCATCTTCCCTCATATGCACTCACCCTGCAACTCCATCTTCCCACATATGCACTCACCCTGCAACTCCATCTTCCCACATATGCCACTCACCCTGCAACTCCATCTTCCCACATATGCACTCACCCTGCAGCTCCATCTTCCCTCATATGCCACTCACCCTGCAGCTCCATCTTTCCACATATGCACTCACCCTGCAGCTCCATCTTCCCACATATGCACTCACCCTGCAGCTCCATCTTCCCTCATATGCACTCACCCTGCAACTCCATCTTCCCTCATATGCACTCACCCTGCAACTCCATCTTCCCACATATGCCACTCACCCTGCAGCTCCATCTTCCCACATATGCACTCACCCTGCAACTCCATCTTCCCTCATATGCACTCACCCTGCAGCTCCATCATCCCACATATGCCACTCACCCTGCAACTTCATCTTCCCACATATGCCACTCACCCTGCAGCTCCATGTTCCCACATATGCCACTCACCCTGCAACTCCATCTTCCCACATATGCCACTCACCCTGCAACTCCATCTTCCCACATATGCCACTCACCCTGCAACTCCATCTTCCCACATATGCCACTCACCCTGCAACTCCATCTTCCCTCATATGCACTCACCCTGCAGCTCCATCTTCCCACATATGCCACTCACCCTGCAACTCCATCTTCCCTCATATGCACTCACCCTGCAGCTCCATCTTCCCACATATGCCACTCACCCTGCAACTCCATCTTCCCACATATGCCACTCACCCTGCAACTCCATCTTCCCTCATATGCACTCACCCTGCAACTCCATCTTCCCTCATATGCACTCACCCTGCAGCTCCATCTTCCCTCATATGCACTCACCCTGCAACTCCATCTTCCCACATATGCCACTCACCCTGCAGCTCCATCTTCCCTCATATGCCACTCACCCTGCAGCTCCATCTTTCCTCATATGCACTCACCCTGCAGCTCCATCTTCCCTCATATGCCACTCACCCTGCAACTCCATCTTCCCTCATATACCACTCACCCTGCAGCTCCATCTTCCCACATATGCCACTCACCCTGCAGCTCCATCTTCCCACATATGCCACTCACCCTGCAGCTCCATCTTCCCTCATATGCCACTCACCCTGCAGCTCCATCTTTCCTCATATGCACTCACCCTGCAGCTCCATCTTCCCACATATGCCACTCACCCTGCAACTCCATCTTCCCTCATATACCACTCACCCTGCAGCTCCATCTTCCCACATATGCCACTCACCCTGCAACTCCATCTTCCCACATATGCCACTCACCCTGCAGCTCCATCTTCCCTCATATGCCACTCACCCTGCAGCTCCATCTTTCCACATATGCACTCACCCTACAACTCCATCTTCCCTCATATGCACTCACCCTGCAGCTCCATCTTCCCACATATGCCACTCACCCTGCAGCTCCATCTTCCCTCATATGCACGCACCCTGCAGCTCCATCATCCCACATATGCCACTCACCCTGCAACTCCATCTTCCCTCATATGCCACTCACCCTACAACTCCATCTTCCCTCATATGCACTCACCCTGCAACTCCATCTTCCCTTATATGCCACTCACCCTGCAGCTCCATCTTCCCTCATATGCACTCACCCTGCAGCTCCATCTTCCCTCATATGCCACTCACCCTGCAACTCCATCTTCCCACATATGCCACTCACCCTGCAACTCCATCTTCCCTCATATGCCACTCACCCTGCAACTCCATCTTCCCTCATATGCCACTCACCCTGCAGCTCCATCTTCCCTCATATGCCACTCACCCTGCAGCTCCATCTTCCCTCATATGCACTCACCCTGCAACTCCATCTTCCCACATATGCCACTCACCCTGCAGCTCCATCTTCCCTCATATGCCACTCACCCTGCAACTCCATCTTCCCTCATATGCACTCACCCTGCAGCTCCATCTTCCCACATATGCCACTCACCCTGCAACTCCATCTTCCCTCATATGCCACTCACCCTGCAACTCCATCTTCCCTCATATGCCACTCACCCTGCAACTCCATCTTCCCACATATGCCACTCACCCTGCAGCTCCATGTTCCCACATATGCCACTCACCCTGCAACTCCATCTTCCCTCATATGCCACTCACCCTGCAGCTCCATCTTCCCACATATGCCACTCACCCTGCAACTCCATCTTCCCTCATATGCACTCACCCTGCAACTCCATCTTCCCTCATATGCACTCACCCTGCAGCTCCATCTTCCCTCATATGCCCCTCACCCTGCAACTCCATCTTCCCACATATGCCACTCACCCTGCAGCTCCATCTTCCCTCATATGCCACTCACCCTGCAGCTCCATCTTCCCTCATATGCCACTCACCCTGCAACTCCATCTTCCCTCATATGCCCCTCACCCTGCAACTCCATCTTCCCTCATATGCACTCACCCTGCAACTCCATCTTCCCTCATATGCCACTGAACCTGCAACTCCATCTTCCCACATATGCACTCACCCTGCAACTCCATCTTCCCACATATGCACTCACCCTGCAGCTCCATCTTCCCTCATATGCCACTCACCCTGCAACTCCATCTTCCCTCATATGCCACTCACCCTGCAACTCCATCTTCCCTCATATGCACGCACCCTGCAGCTCCATCATCCCACATATGCCACTCACCCTGCAACTCCATCTTCCCACATATGCCACTCACCCTGCAACTCCATCTTCCCTCATATGCACTCACCCTGCAACTCCATCTTCCCTCATATGCACTCACCCTGCAACTCCATCTTCCCTCATATGCCACTCACCCTGCAGCTCCATGTTCCCTCATATGCCACTCACCCTGCAGCTCCATCTTCCCACATATGCCACTCACCCTGCAGCTCCATGTTCCCACATATGCCACTCACCCTGCAACTCCATCTTCCCTCATATGCCACTCACCCTGCAGCTCCATCTTCCCACATATGCCACTCACCCTGCAACTCCATCTTCCCTCATATGCACTCACCCTGCAACTCCATCTTCCCTCATATGCCCCTCACCCTGCAACTCCATCTTCCCACATATGCCACTCACCCTGCAGCTCCATCTTCCCTCATATGCCACTCACCCTGCAGCTCCATCTTCCCTCATATGCCACTCACCCTGCAACTCCATCTTCCCTCATATGCCCCTCACCCTGCAACTCCATCTTCCCTCATATGCACTCACCCTGCAACTCCATCTTCCCTCATATGCCACTGAACCTGCAACTCCATCTTCCCACATATGCACTCACCCTGCAACTCCATCTTCCCACATATGCACTCACCCTGCAGCTCCATCTTCCCTCATATGCCACTCACCCTGCAGCTCCATCTTCCCTCATATGCCACTCACCCTGCAACTCCATCTTCCCTCATATGCACGCACCCTGCAGCTCCATCATCCCACATATGCCACTCACCCTGCAACTCCATCTTCCCACATATGCCACTCACCCTGCAACTCCATCTTCCCTCATATGCACTCACCCTGCAACTCCATCTTCCCTCATATGCACTCACCCTGCAACTCCATCTTCCCTCATATGCCACTGAACCTGCAACTCCATCTTCCCACTGTGAGGTAGCGTCGTCGGCTGCGCTGCAGAAGACACGGGATCCAGGCACCAAGGTTCACAGCACACGGTTTATTCCAAAGAAAAAGTCCACAATATTACATATGTGCCTTTCCGGCAGAGAACTCAGGGAGATGTGATCACCCTCACACCCGGCACACCTGCCCTTGTTCCTGAATCTATTTATCCCTCCCTTCAGCCTGTAGGGAAAACAGCATTAACCCTATAGTGGATTATCATGGAGTGAGCACAACCGGGGCGAGACATACCGGCCGTCATAGATAACCCCGGTCACAGTCTCACATACCCCCCCCCTCAGTTCAAGCGTGCGGGGTTGAACTCCTGCCATCAAACATGGGCCGCGGGACAAGGCATCGGCGTTGCCCTGCAACCTACCGGCCCGGTGTTCAACCGTAAACCGGAAGTTCTGCAGAGAAAGGAACCACCGGGTAACCCGGGCATTCCGTTCCTTGGCGGACCTCATCCAGACCAGTGGAGAGTGATCCGTCACCAAGCGAAACTGCCGTCCCAGCAGGTAATAGCGTAGGGACTCCAAGGCCCACTTGATCGCCAGACACTCCTTCTCCACTACGCTATAATTCCGCTCGGGAGGGGTGAGCTTCCTACTTAAGAAGGTGACGGGGTGTTCCACCCCCTGAACCACCTGAGACAGCACTGCCCCCAGGCCGACCTCCGAGGCGTCAGTCTGTACTATGAACTCTTTCCGGAAATCAGAGTTTACAAGAACGGGCTGTCCGCACAGGACCTCCTTCAGGGCCCGGAAGGAGTCCTCGGCCTGCGGAGTCCAGCGCACCATGACGGACTTCTTGCCTTTGAGAAGGTCCGTCAAGGGGGCTGATAGTCCCGCAAAATCTTTTACAAACCTCCTGTAGTACCCCACGATACCCAGGAAGGCCCTAACCTGCTTCGTGGTCAGGGGTCTAGGCCACTTCTGGATCGCCTCCACTTTGTTAATTTGGGGCTTAATCACTCCTTGGCCTATTACGTAGCCCAAGTAGCGGGCTTCCGTGAGTCCCAACGCACATTTCTTGGGATTGGCTGTCAATCCGGCTGTTCGAAGCGCGTCCACCACCGCTTGTACCTGTTCCAAGTGGGTCTGCCAATCGGAGCTGTAAATAATGATGTCATCAAGGTACGCTGAAGCATACGCCTGGTGGGGTTCCAGCACTAAGTCCATCAACCTCTGGAACGTGGCTGGAGCGCCATGTAACCCAAAAGGCAAGACAACATAGTGGAAGAGACCCTCCGGCGTAACAAAAGCGGTTTTCTCCTTGGCGGACTCCGTTAGTGGCACCTGCCAGTACCCCTTGGTCAGGTCGAGCGTGGTAAAGTATCGCGCCTGTCCCAGCCTATCAATCAGCTCATCCACCCGGGGCATGGGGTAGAGATCAAACTTGGATATTTCGTTCAATCTCCTAAAGTCATTGCAGAACCTTAAGGAGCCATCGGGTTTTGGTATTAGGACAATCGGACTAGCCCATTCACTCCGGGATTTTTCGATGACCCCCAGGCGTAACATTGACTTTACTTCCTCTGATATGGCTTGTCGTCGAGCCTCCGGTACCCGGTATGACTTCAGGCGTACCTTCAGGTGGGGCTCGGTGACAATATCATGTCGTATCAGACTGGTCCTACCGGGCAGCTCGGAGAAGACATCGGGGTTCTGCTGAACCAACCGTCTGGCCTCTCGCCTCTGTGTCTTGGTGAGGGCTTCTCCAATCCTTACTTCCGGTTCGTCCCCTCCGGAGGTCGCTGGAGCCGGATGTGAACGACCCGAAGAGGAGGGAGGTGGGGAAAAAACAGCCATCAGGTTTTCCCGTTCCTGCCAAGGTTTTAATAGGTTGACATGGTATATTTGTTCAGGTTTCCGCCTACCGGGCTGCAATACTTTGTAGTTAACCACCCCGACTCTTTCCTTTATCTCGTAGGGGCCTTGCCACTGAGCCAGGAATTTACTCTCCGCCGTGGGAATCAATACCAACACCCGATCCCCGGGATTAAAGGTCCGCACGGCGGCTTGTCTATTGTAGCGGCCGCTTTGCGCGGCCTGAGCCTCCTGTAAATGCTCCTTCACAATTGGCATGACCGCGCTTATGCGGTTCTGCATACCCAAAATGTGTTCAATCACACTTTTATGGGGGGTGGGCTCCTGCTCCCAGGTTTCTTTTGCCAGGTCCAACAATCCCCGGGGATGTCGCCCGTATAACAATTCAAAAGGCGAAAACCCCGTGGATGCCTGTGGCACCTCTCGTATGGCAAACATCAAATAGGGAAGCATCATATCCCAGTCTTTCCCGTCTTTGGAAATCACCCTTTTGAGCATAGTTTTCAGGGTTTTATTGAATCGTTCCACTAAACCATCCGTCTGAGGATGATACACAGACGTACGCAACTGCTTGATCTGGAGTAGCCGGCATAGCTCTTTGGTCACTTTAGACATGAATGGGGTCCCCTGATCCGTAAGGATCTCCTTGGGCAACCCCACCCGGCAGAACACAGCAAACAACTCCCGAGCTATAAGCTTGGCTGCAGTATGTCTGAGAGGTTTCGCCTCTGGATACCGGGTGGCATAGTCAACGATCACTAGGATATGCTGGTGCCCTCGAGCAGACTTTACGAGGGGCCCCACCAGATCCATCCCTATCCGTTCAAAAGGGACTTCTATAATGGGTAACGGTACCAACGGACTGCGAAAGTGGGTCAGGGGTGCGGTAAGCTGACACTCCGGGCAGGTTTCGCAGAACCGTTTTACCTCCCCAAAGACCCCGGGCCAATAGAACCTTTGCAATATTCGCTCCTGCGTTTTCTTGACCCCTAGGTGACCACTCATCAGGTGTTTATGAGCCAAGTCGAGGACCCGCCGGCGATACGGCTGGGGCACCACCAACTGCTCTACCCCTACGCCCCGTATTTCATCTACCCGGTAGAGTAAATCCTGCTTAAGAGCGAAATGGGGGTATCTTACCTGGGCACCAGGCAGCTGTGACACCCCGTCAACTACTGTCACCCGACTCCGGGCATGTATTAATGTAGGGTCCTGGAGTTGGGCTGTCCCAAACGTATCCGGGGACGCCTCCAACTCCGGGATGGGCTCGACCGTCTCAGCCTCTCCTGCCAATACCTCTAGGGGCGACCTATCAGGTTCACATCCTGTCCCTATCATGGGGACCCCTACGGCAGGCGTCCCGGATTCAGGATTGTAGGGCTCAGGTCCCGGACTGACCAATATCTGAGGGGACTTAGGAGGTCCCTTCCATAAAGTCCAAAAATAGGGCAGATCCCTTCCTAGGATCACATCATAGGGAAGAGTATTAATAAGTCCCACCTCATGTTGCACCTGACCGCAAGGTGCTGTGATGGTGACTATCCCCGTGGGATAGTCTCGGCGGTCCCCATGTATACAAACCACCCCCACGGTACGTCCGGTGGCCTTTACTTTAGCCCTTAGGGTTGATCGCACAAGGGTCACTAAGCTTCCGGAATCCAACAAGCCTGTAACCGGACATCCATTCACCTGAATTTGGCACAAGTGGGGCTCAGTCTCTGGGTAGACCAGGTCAGCGGTACACACCACCTGAGCATACATTGAACCCCGCCGGGTAACCCCACAATCCATGGGCTCCGTGGTGAGTGGACACTGGGCTTCCATATGTCCCACCCGCTGGCACCGCCAACATCTAATAGGGAAGGACACCCCCTTGACGAGTTGTCGTTTAGGGTACATAGTTTTCCGGACCTCAGGGACGGAGGGTGCAGCTTCAGACGGGACGGTAGCGGACTCCCGCACCGGTGTCAGCGGTGGGTCCTTGGCCCTAGGCTTGGAGGGGCCGAACCGCCGGGCGGTATGCAAAGTCTCAGTGTCCCGTATCAAGTCCTGCGTAGCCACATGCCGCTCTACCAGGGACACTAATTGGTCCAGGGTACTCGGGTCACCCTGTCCGACCCACCGTTGAACGGTGACGGGTAAAGTGCGCACAAAACGATCCACTACTACCCTTTCCACCATTTGCGCCGGGCTCAGAGTGTCAGGCTGCAACCACTTTTTTACAAGATGTAACAAGTCATAGGCCTGGGAGCGTACGGGTTTGGCTTCCTCAAAGAACCACTGATTTACCCGCTGAGCCCGTACATAGGTATTCACCCCCAACCGAGCCAGTATTTCGGCTTTCAGGGTCACATAGTCAATGGCGTCCTCGGTACAGAGGTCCAGGTATGCTTTTTGGGGTTCCCCCGTCAGATAAGGTGACAATACCTCAGCCCACTGCGGGGTCGGCAGCTTTTCCCGCTCGGCCACCCGTTCAAACACCGCCAGGAACGCTTCCACATCATCACCCGGGGTCATCTTTTGCAACGCTTGTCTCACCGCTTTCCGGACGCTGCCGTCATCACCCGATCCCGGGGTTGTTGCTGCCGGTCCGGCACGGATCGACTTGGCCAGGAGAACCATCTGTTCTTGGTGCCTTTTTTCCTGCAATTGCAAGGCTTGCTGCTGACGTGCATTGGCCTGCTCCATCTGTTCTTGGTGCACTTGCAAGGATTGCTGCTGACGTGCATTGGCCTGATCCATCTGTTCTTGGAATTTTTTTTCCTGCATTTGCAAGGATTGGAGCAGGTGTGCATTGGTCTGTTGCTGCTGTGCATTAGCCTGAGCCAAATGCTTTAGTATGTCCTCCATGGCGTCGCCGGGTTTGGGCTGTAGTATAGCCGCTCGAATCCAGGACATGTGCTACTGGGTCACCAGGAATGGATGCTACACCTCACCGGCTGTCATGCCCGCATTCTCCACCATATGTGAGGTAGCGTCGTCGGCTGCGCTGCAGAAGACACGGGATCCAGGCACCAAGGTTCACAGCACACGGTTTATTCCAAAGAAAAAGTCCACAATATTACATATGTGCCTTTCCGGCAGAGAACTCAGGGAGATGTGATCACCCTCACACCCGGCACACCTGCCCTTGTTCCTGAATCTATTTATCCCTCCCTTCAGCCTGTAGGGAAAACAGCATTAACCCTATAGTGGATTATCATGGAGTGAGCACAACCGGGGCGAGACATACCGGCCGTCATAGATAACCCCGGTCACAGTCTCACACCACATATGCACTCACCCTGCAACTCCATCTTCCCACATATGCCACTCACCCTGCAACTCCATCTTCCCTCATATGCACTCACCCTGCAACTCCATCTTCCCTCATATGCCACTCACCCTGCAACTCCATCTTCCCACATATGCCACTCACCCTGCAACTCCATCTTCCCACATATGCCACTCACCCTGCAACTCCATCTTCCCTCATATGCCACTCACCCTGCAACTCCATCTTCCCTCATATGCACTCACCCTGCAACTCCATCTTCCCTCATATGCCACTGAACCTGCAACTCCATCTTCCCACATATGCACTCACCCTGCAACTCCATCTTTCCACATATGCCACTCACCCTGCAACTCCATCTTCCCTCATATGCCACTCACCCTGCAACTCCATCTTCCCACATATGCCACTCACCCTGCAACTCCATCTTCCCACATATGCCACTCACCCTGCAGCCCCCCTTCCCCTCATGTCCCCTCTTTTCTCATTACCAGTCATCATGTGTCCACATCTCCTTCAGGATTTAGTATCTTTGCTTTCTGCCCGGCATCCTGTGTCTCCTCCCACACAGTCACATGGGCGTGACATCATCGCAGGTCCTGCAGTGCAGGATGAATTATTCCGTCTGCTGTGCTGCTTCTTCTCCAGCAGGGCGGGCGGTAACTTTTGAAATGACACACGCAGCGCAGTACTGACAACGTCAGAGCGCGCGCATGTGTCACTGACAATTAGTGCCGGCAGGGAACAAAGGAAAGACTCCTGCGTTCCGCTGCCTGCACTGACTGTGCGGAGTTGCACAGGATCTCTCCCTGCTCGGCACGCTGCAGCCCGGCTCCACTGCACCGGCTGAAGACGGGCGGGCCGGTCACAGAGAGCAGGCGGGCCGGATGTGGCCCGCGGGCCGCCCCTTGCCCAGGTCTGTTCTTTAGGCTGTGCCCATACTGTTTCTGCCTTTTCTCATCCATTTCAGCCTTTTCCTCAGTCCCCACAGCTCACCGACAGGTCCAACATGAAATTATTCTGGTTTCCCATAGACCTGCATTGGGGGTCGGATATTCGCGAATACTCGAACAGCAGCGAGGTATTCGTCGGATATTCGACAAAGCGAATAATTGGGTATTCGATCATCCCTATTAAGAACCCTTTCCTATTCAGCTGCCAGGATCTCTTCTCTTCCACTCGCAGTGAGTGCCCCTGGTCCTTAGTATTGTCTTCCCCCGCAGTGAGTGCCCCTGGTCCTTAGTATTGTCTTCCCCCGCAGTGAGTGCCCCTGGTCCTTAGTATTGTCTTCCCCCGCAGTGACTGCCCCTGGTCCTTAGTATTGTCTTCCCCCGCAGTGACTGCCCCTGGTCCTTAGTATTGTCTTCCCCCGCAGTGACTGCCCCTGGTCCTTAGTATTGTCTTCCCCCGCAGTGACTGCCCCTGGTCCTTAGTATTGTCTTCCCCCGCAGTGAGTGCCCCTGGTCCTTAGTATTGTCTTCCCCCGCAGTGACTGCCCCTGATCCTTAGTATTGTCTCCCCCGCAGTGAGTGCCCCTGGTCCTTAGTATTGTCTTCCCCCGCAGTGACTGCCCCTGGTCCTTAGTATTGTCTTCCCCCCGCAGTGAGTGCCCCTGGTCTTTAGTATTGTCTTCCCCCGCAGTGACTGCCCCTGGTCCTTAGTATTGTCTTCCCCCGCAGTGACTGCCCCTGGTCCTTAGTATTGTCTTCCCCCGCAGTGAGTGCCCCTGGTCCTTAGTATTGTCTTCCCCCGCAGTGACTGCCCCTGATCCTTAGTATTGTCTTCCCCCGCAGTGAGTGCCCCTGGTCCTTAGTATTGTCTTCCCCCGCAGTGACTGCCCCTGATCCTTAGTATTGTCTTCCCCCCGCAGTGAGTGCCCCTGGTCCTTAGTATTGTCTTCTTCCGCAGTGAGTGCCCCTGATCCTTAGTATTGTCTTCCCCCCGCAGTGACTGCCCCTGGTCCTTAGTATTGTCTTCCCCCGCAGTGACTGCCCCTGGTCCTTAGTATTGTCTTCCCCCGCAGTGACTGCCCCTGGTCCTTAGTATTGTCTTCCCCCGCAGTGAGTGCCCCTGGTCCTTAGTATTGTCTTCCCCCGCAGTGACTGCCCCTGGTCCTTAGTATTGTCTTCCCCCGCAGTGAGTGCCCCTGGTCCTTAGTATTGTCTTCCCCCGCAGTGACTGCCCCTGGTCCTTAGTATTGTCTTCCCCCCGCAGTGACTGCCCCTGGTCCTTAGTATTGTCTTCCCCCGCAGTGACTGCCCCTGGTCCTTAGTATTTTCTTCCCCCGCAGTGACTGCCCCTGGTCCTTAGTATTGTCTTCCCTCGCAGTGACTGCCCCTGATCCTTAGTATTGTCTTCCCCCCGCAGTGAGTGCCCCTGATCCTTAGTATTGTCTTCCCCCGCAGTGAGTGCCCCTGATCCTTAGTATTGTCTTCCCCCCGCAGTGAGTGCCCCTGGTCCTTAGTATTGTCTTCCTCCGCAGTGAGTGCCCCTGATCCTTAGTATTGTCTTCCCCCCGCAGTGACTGCCCCTGGTCCTTAGTATTGTCTTCCCCCGCAGTGAGTGCCCCTGATCCTTAGTATTGTCTTCCCCCCGCAGTGACTGCCCCTGGTCCTTAGTATTGTCTTCCCCCCGCAGTGACTGCCCCTGGTCCTTAGTATTGTCTTCCCCCCGCAGTGAGTGCCCCTGGTCCTTAGTATTGTCTTCCCCCCGCAGTGACTGCCCCTGGACCTTAGTATTGTCTTCCCCCCGCAGTGAGTGCCCCTGGTCCTTAGTATTGTCTTCCCCCCGCAGTGACTGCCCCTGGTCCTTAGTATTGTCTTCCCCCGCAGTGACTGCCCCTGGTCCTTAGTATTGTCTTCCCCCGCAGTGTATGCCCCTGGTCCTTAGTATTGTCTTCCCCCCGCAGTGAGTGCCCCTGGTCCTTAGTATTGTCTTCCCCCGCAGTGACTGCCCCTGGTCCTTAGTATTGTCTTCCCCCGCAGTGACTGCCCCTGGTCCTTAGTATTGTCTTCCCCCGCAGTGAGTGCCCCTGGTCCTTAGTATTGTCTTCCCCTCGCAGTGACTGCCCCTGGTCCTTAGTATTGTCTTCCCCCCGCAGTGAGTGCCCCTGATCCTTAGTATTGTCTTCCCCCGCAGTGAGTGCCCCTGATCCTTAGTATTGTCTTCCCCCGCAGTGAGTGCCCCTGATCCTTAGTATTGTCTTCCTCCGCAGTGACTGCCCCTGGTCCTTAGTATTGTCTTCCCCCGCAGTGTATGCCCCTGGTCCTTAGTATTGTCTTCCCCCCGCAGTGAGTGCCCCTGGTCCTTAGTATTGTCTTCCCCCGCAGTGACTGCCCCTGGTCCTTAGTATTGTCTTCCCCCGCAGTGACTGCCCCTGGTCCTTAGTATTGTCTTCCCCCACAGTGAGTGCCCCTGGTCCTTAGTATTGTCTTCCCCCGCAGTGTATGCCCCTGGTCCTTAGTATTGTCTTCCCCCGCAGTGAGTGCCCCTGGTCCTTAGTATTGTCTTCCCCTCGCAGTGACTGCCCCTGGTCCTTAGTATTGTCTTCCCCCGCAGTGACTGCCCCTGGTCCTTAGTATTGTCTTCCCCCCGCAGTGACTGCCCCTGGTCCTTAGTATTGTCTTCCCCCGCAGTGAGTGCCCCTTGTCCTTAGTATTGTCTTCCCCCACAGTGACTGCCCCTGGTCCTTAGTATTGTCTTCCCCCCGCAGTGAGTGCTCCTGGTCCTTAGTATTGTCTTCCCCCCGCAGTGACTGCCCCTGGTCCTTAGTATTGTCTTCCCCCGCAGTGACTGCCCCTGGTCCTTAGTATTGTCTTCCCCCCGCAGTGAGTGCCCCTGGTCCTTAGTATTGTCTTCCCCCCGCAGTGAGTGCCCCTGGTCCTTAGTATTGTCTTCCCCCCGCAGTGAGTGCCCCTGGTCCTTAGTATTGTCTTCCCCCGCAGTGAGTGCCCCTGGTCCTTAGTATTGTCTTCCCCCGCAGTGACTGCCCCTGGTCCTTAGTATTGTCTTCCCCCGCAGTGACTGCCCCTGGTCCTTAGTATTGTCTTCCCCCGCAGTGAGTGCCCCTGGTCCTTAGTATTGTCTCCCCCGCAGTGAGTGCCCCTGGTCCTTAGTATTGTCTCCCCCGCAGTGAGTGCCCCTGGTCCTTAGTATTGTCTCCCCCGCAGTGAGTGCCCCTGGTCCTTAGTATTGTCTTCCCCCGCAGTGAGTGCCCCTGGTCCTTAGTATTGTCTCCCCCGCAGTGAGTGCCCCTGGTCCTTAGTATTGTCTTCCCCCGCAGTGAGTGCCCCTGGTCCTTAGTATTGTCTAACCCCGCAGTGAGTGCCCCTGGTCCTTAGTATTGTCTTCCCCCGCAGTGTATGCCCCTGGTCCTTAGTATTGTCTCCCCCGCAGTGAGTGCCCCTGGTCCTTAGTATTGTCTTCCCCCGCAGTGAGTGCCCCTGGTCCTTAGTATTGTCTAACCCCGCAGTGAGTGCCCCTGGTCCTTAGTATTGCCTTCCCCCGCAGTGTATGCCCCTGGTCCTTAGTATTGTCTTCCCCCGCAGTGTATGCCCCTGGTCCTTAGTATTGTCTCCCCCGCAGTGAGTGCCCCTGGTCCTTAGTATTGTCTTCCCCCGCAGTGAGTGCCCCTGGTCCTTAGTATTGTCTTCCCCCGCAGTGACTGCCCCTGGTCCTTAGTATTGTCTCCCCCGCAGTGAGTGCCCCTGGTCCTTAGTATTGTCTTCCCCCGCAGTGAGTGCCCCTGGTCCTTAGTATTGTCTTCCCCCGCAGTGACTGCCCCTGGTCTTTAGTATTGTCTTCCCCCGCAGTGACTGCCCCTGGTCCTTAGTATTGTCTCCCCCGCAGTGACTGCCCCTGGTCCTTAGTATTGTCTTCCCCCGCAGTGAGTGCCCCTGGTCCTTAGTATTGTCTTCCCCCCGCAGTGAGTGCCCCTGGTCCTTAGTATTGTCTCCCCCGCAGTGACTGCCCCTGGTCCTTAGTATTGTCTTCCCCCCGCAGTGAGTGCCCCTGGTGCTTAGTATTGTCTTCCCCCCGCAGTGAGTGCCCCTGGTCCTTAGTATTGTCTTCCCCTGCAGTGAGTGCCCCTGTTCCTTAGTATTGTCTCCCCCGCAGTGAGTGCCCCTGGTCCTTAGTATTGTCTCCCCCGCAGTGAGTGCCCCTGGTCCTTAGTATTGTCTTCCCCCGCAGTGAGTGCCCCTGGTCCTTAGTATTGTCTTCCCCCGCAGTGAGTGCCCCTGGTCCTTAGTATTGTCTCCCCCGCAGTGAGTGCCCCTGGTCCTTAGTATTGTCTTCCCCCGCAGTGAGTGCCCCTGGTCCTTAGTATTGTCTCCCCCGCAGTGAGTGCCCCTGGTCCTTAGTATTGTCTTCCCCCGCAGTGAGTGCCCCTGGTCCTTAGTATTGTCTAACCCCGCAGTGAGTGCCCCTGGTCCTTAGTATTGTCTTCCCCCGCAGTGACTGCCCCTGGTCCTTAGTATTGTCTTCCCCCGCAGTGACTGCCCCTGGTCCTTAGTATTGTCTTCCCCCGCAGTGAGTGCCCCTGGTCCTTAGTATTGTCTTCCCCCGCAGTGAGTGCCCCTGGTCCTTAGTATTGTCTTCTCCCGCAGTGACTGCCCCTGGTCCTTAGTATTGTCTTCCCCCGCAGTGTATGCCCCTGGTCCTTAGTATTGTCTCCCCCGCAGTGAGTGCCCCTGGTCCTTAGTATTGTCTTCCCCCGCAGTGAGTGCCCCTGGTCCTTAGTATTGTCTTCCCCCGCAGTGACTGCCCCTGGTCCTTAGTATTGTCTCCCCCGCAGTGAGTGCCCCTGGTCCTTAGTATTGTCTTCCCCCGCAGTGAGTGCCCCTGGTCCTTAGTATTGTCTTCCCCCGCAGTGACTGCCCCTGGTCCTTAGTATTGTCTTCCCCCGCAGTGACTGCCCCTGGTCCTTAGTATTGTCTCCCCCGCAGTGACTGCCCCTGGTCCTTAGTATTGTCTTCCCCCGCAGTGAGTGCCCCTGGTCCTTAGTATTGTCTTCCCCCCGCAGTGAGTGCCCCTGGTCCTTAGTATTGTCTCCCCCGCAGTGACTGCCCCTGGTCCTTAGTATTGTCTTCCCCCCGCAGTGAGTGCCCCTGGTGCTTAGTATTGTCTTCCCCCCGCAGTGAGTGCCCCTGGTCCTTAGTATTGTCTTCCCCTGCAGTGAGTGCCCCTGTTCCTTAGTATTGTCTCCCCCGCAGTGAGTGCCCCTGGTCCTTAGTATTGTCTCCCCCGCAGTGAGTGCCCCTGGTCCTTAGTATTGTCTTCCCCCGCAGTGAGTGCCCCTGGTCCTTAGTATTGTCTTCCCCCGCAGTGAGTGCCCCTGGTCCTTAGTATTGTCTCCCCCGCAGTGAGTGCCCCTGGTCCTTAGTATTGTCTTCCCCCGCAGTGAGTGCCCCTGGTCCTTAGTATTGTCTTCCCCCGCAGTGACTGCCCCTGGTCCTTAGTATTGTCTTCCCCCGCAGTGAGTGCCCCTGGTCCTTAGTATTGTCTTCCCCCCGCAGTGACTGCCGCTGGTCCTTAGTATTGTCTTCCCCCGCAGTGACTGCCCCTGGTCCTTAGTATTGTCTTCCCCCGCAGTGACTGCCCCTGGTCCTTAGTATTGTCTTCCCCCGCAGTGAGTGCCCCTGGTCCTTAGTATTGTCTTCCCCCGCAGTGAGTGCCCCTGGTCCTTAGTATTGTCTTCTCCCGCAGTGACTGCCCCTGGTCCTTAGTATTGTCTTCCCCCGCAGTGAGTGCCCCTGGTCCTTAGTATTGTCTTCCCCCGCAGTGAGTGCCCCTGGTCCTTAGTATTGTCTTCCCCCGCAGTGACTGCCCCTGGTCCTTAGTATTGTCTTCCCCCGCAGTGACTGCCCCTGGTCCTTAGTATTGTCTCCCCCGCAGTGACTGCCCCTGGTCCTTAGTATTGTCTTCCCCCGCAGTGAGTGCCCCTGGTCCTTAGTATTGTCTTCCCCCCGCAGTGAGTGCCCCTGGTCCTTAGTATTGTCTCCCCCGCAGTGACTGCCCCTGGTCCTTAGTATTGTCTTCCCCCCGCAGTGAGTGCCCCTGGTCCTTAGTATTGTCTTCCCCCCGCAGTGACTGCCCCTGGTCCTTAGTATTGTCTTCCCCCGCAGTGAGTGCCCCTGGTCCTTAGTATTGTCTTCCCCTGCAGTGAGTGCCCCTGGTCCTTAGTATTGTCTCCCCCGCAGTGAGTGCCCCTGGTCCTTAGTATTGTCTCCCCCGCAGTGAGTGCCCCTGGTCCTTAGTATTGTCTTCCCCCGCAGTGACTGCCCCTGGTCCTTAGTATTGTCTTCCCCCCGCAATGAGTGCCCTTGGTCCTTAGTATTGTCTTCCCCCGCAGTGAGTGCCCCTGGTCCTTAGTATTGTCTTCCCCCGCAGTGAGTGCCCCTGGTCCTTAGTATTGTCTCCCCCGCAGTGAGTGCCCCTGGTCCTTAGTATTGTCTTCCCCCGCAGTGAGTGCCCCTGGTCCTTAGTATTGTCTTCCCCCGCAGTGACTGCCCCTGGTCCTTAGTATTGTCTTCCCCCGCAGTGAGTGCCCCTGGTCCTTAGTATTGTCTTCCCCCCGCAGTGACTGCCCCTGGTCCTTAGTATTGTCTTCCCCCCGCAGTGACTGCCCCTGGTCCTTAGTATTGTCTTCCCCCGCAGTGACTGCCCCTGGTCCTTAGTATTGTCTTCCCCCGCAGTGAGTGCCCCTGGTCCTTAGTATTGTCTTCCCCCGCAGTGACTGCCCCTGGTCCTTAGTATTGTCTTCCCCCGCAGTGACTGCCCCTGGTCCTTAGTATTGTCTTCCCCCGCAGTGACTGCCCCTGGTCCTTAGTATTGTCTTCCCCCGCAGTGACTGCCCCTGGTCCTTAGTATTGTCTCCCCCGCAGTGAGTGCCCCTGGTCCTTAGTATTGTCTCCCCCGCAGTGAGTGCCCCTGGTCCTTAGTATTGTCTTCCCCCGCAGTGAGTGCCCCTGGTCCTTAGTATTGTCTTCTCCCGCAGTGACTGCCCCTGGTCCTTAGTATTGTCTTCCCCCGCAGTGAGTGCCCCTGGTCCTTAGTATTGTCTCCCCCCGCAGTGACTGCCCCTGGTCCTTAGTATTGTCTTCCCCCGCAGTGAGTGCCCCTGGTCCTTAGTATTGTCTTCCCCCGCAGTGACTGCCCCTGGTCCTTAGTATTATCTCCCCCCGCAGTGACTGCCCCTGGTCCTTAGTATTGTCTTCCCCCCCGCAGTGAGTGCCCCCTGGTCCTTAGTATTGTCTGTGGAAGGAATAAGTCATGAGCCAGTCCTTTATATTGACCACACATGTATTTATACATATAAATGAGATCTCCTCTGAGACAACTTTTTTCCACTTCTCATCATATTGGGCGGCTTCCGTTACTCATCATACGGGCGGCCTCCATTACTCATCATACGGGCGGCCTCCATTACTCATCATACGGGCAGCCTGCATTACTCATCATACGGGCAGCCTCCATTACTCATCATACGGGCAGCCTCCATTACTCATCATACGGGCGGCCTCCATTACTCATCATACGGGCGGCCTCCATTCCTCATCATACGGTCAGCCTCCATTACTCATCATACGGACGGCTTCCATTACTCATCATACGGGCAGCCTCCATTACTAATCATACGGGCGGCCTCCATTACTCATCATACGGGTGGCCTCCATTACTCATCATACAGGCGGCCTCCATTACTCATCATACGGGCGGCCTCCATTACTCATCATACGGGCGGCCTCCATTACTCATCATACGGGCGGCCTCCATTACTCATCATACGGGAGGCCTCCATTACTCAGCATGCGGGCGGCCTCCATTACTCATCATACGGGCGGCCTCCATTACTCATCATACGGGCGGCCTCCATTACTCATCATACGGGTGGCCTCCATTACTCATCATACGGGCGGCCTCCATTACTCATCATACGGGCGGCCTCCATTACTCATCATACGGGCGGCCTCCATTACTCATCATACGGGCAGCCTCCATTACTCATCATATGGCCGGCCTCCATTACTCATCATATCATAGTATCATAGTATCATAGTATCATAGTTTTTAAGGTTGAAGGGAGACTCTAAGTCCATCTAGTTCACCCCGTAGCCTAACATGTTGATCCAGAGGAAGGCAAAAAAAACCCCAATGTGGCAAACAAGTTCCAATGGGGAAAAAATGTCCTTCCTTCGTCCACATCCGGCAATCAGACTAGTTCCCTGGATCAACACCCTGTCATAAAATCTAATATACATAACTGGTAATATTACATTTTTCAGGAAAGGCGTCCAGGCTCTGCTTAATGTTAGTAGTGAATCCCTCATTACAACATCATGCGGCAGAGAGCTCCATAGTCTCACTGCTCGTACAGTAAAGAATCCTCGTCTGTGATTATGATTAAACCTTCTTTCCTCAAGACGTAGCGGATGCCCCCGTGTTCCAGTCGCAGGCCTAGGTGTAAAGAGATCTTTGGAAAGGTCTCTGTACTGTCCCCTCATATATTTATACATTGTGATTAGATCCCCCTAAGCCTTCGTTTTTCCTGTCTTGGTATTGCAGCCCCCCCATTCCTCTAATAATCTTGGTCGCTCTTCTCTGCATCCTCTCCAGTTCAGCTATGTCCTTCTTATATATCGGTGAGCAGAATTGTACACAGTATATAAGTGCGGTCGCACTAGTGACTTGTACAGAGGTAGAACTATATTTTTTCATGAACACTTCTACCTCTTTTAATACATCCCATTATTTTATTAGCCCTGGCAGCAGCTGCCTGACACTGGCCACTAAAGTGAAGTTTACCATCCACCCATACACCCAAGTCTTTTTCTGTGTCTGTTTTACCCAGTACTCTACAATAAAGTACATAATCATAAATGTTATTTCCTCTACCCAAGTGCATGACCTTACATTTATCTACATTAAACTTCAATTGCCACTTCTCAGCCCAATCTTCCAATTTACATAAATCTCCCTGTAATATAAAATTATCCTCCTCTGTATTGATTACCCTGCAGAGTTTAGTATCATCTGCAAATATTGAAATTCTACTCCGCATGCCCCCAACAAGGTCATTTATAAATATGTTGAAAAGAAGCGGGCCCAATACTGACCCCTGTGGTACCCCACTATGAACTGAAACCCAGTCTGAGTACGTACCATTAATAACCACCCTTTGTTTCCTATCACTGAGCCAGTTTTTAACCCAGTTACACATATTTTCCCCTATCCCCATTATTCTCATTTTATGTACCAACCTTTTGTGTGGCACCGTATCAAAAGCTTTTGAAAAGTCCATATACACAACATCCACTGCACTTCCCTGGTCCAGGCTTGAACTTACCTCTTCATAGAAGCTGATCAGTGTGACAGGATCGATCCCTCATAAACCCATGCTGATACTCTGTCATAAGGTTATTTTTCTTGAGATACTCCAGTATAGCATCTCTCAAGAAACCCTCAAGGATTTTACCAACCGTAGAGGTTAAACTTACCGGCCTATAATTTCCCGGCTCAGTTTTTGTCCCCTTTTTGAATATTGGCACCACATTTGCATGCGCCAGTCCTGCGGTACCGACCCTGTTATTAAGGAATCTGAGAAGATTAAAAATAATGGTCTATCTATCACAGAACTCAATTCCTGTAGTACTCTGGGGTGTAGCCATCCGGGCCCGGAGATTTGTCAACCTTAGTGATTTCGAGGCGGCGGCGTACTTCCTGCTGGGTTAAGCAGGTAATATTCAAGGGTGAATTTATGGCATCACTGGTCATGTCATCTGCCATGGCATTTTCTTGTATAAAAACCGTAGAAAAAAAGTCATTCAGCAGGTTGGCTTTACCCTCATCCCCTTCCACCATTTCACCAAGACTATTTTTAAGGGGGCCAACACTATCGCTTTTCAGTTTTTTACTGTTTATGTAGTTAAAGAATATTTTAGGATTATTTTTACTTTCTCTCGCAATGAGTCTCTCTGTCTCAAACTTAGCTAACTTAATTTGCTTTTTACATATTTTATTTAATTTTCTATAATTATATAATGCCTCATCACTACCTACCCTCTTTAATTCTTTTAAGGCTTTCTGTTTTTCTTTTATTGCTTCCCTTACAGCTTTATTTAGCCATAGGGGTTTCCTCCTATTTCTAGCATGTTTGTTCCCATAGGGTATATTTTCTGCACAAGCCCTATTCAGGATGCTCATAAAAGTCTCCCATTTGCTTTGTGTACTTTTATTACCGGGGACTGTCACTGTGTAATGCCGCCTGGCAGATCCGCACAGACCGGGGACTGTCACTGTGTAATGCAGCCTGGCAGATCCGCACAGACCGGGGACTGTCACGATGTAATGCAGCCTGGCAGATCCGCACAGACCGGGGACTGTCACTGTGTAATGCAGCCTGGCAGATCCGCACAGACCGGGGACTGTCACTGTGTAATGCAGCCTGGCAGATCCGCACAGACCGGGGACTGTCACTGTGTAATGCAGCCGGGCAGATCCGCACAGACCGGGGACTGTCACTGTGTAATGCAGCCTGGCAGATCCGCACAGACCGGGGACTGTCACTGTGTAATGCAGCCTGGCAGATCCGCACAGACCGGGGACTGTCACTGTGTAATGCAGCCTGGCAGATCCGCACAGACCGGGGACTGTCACGATGTAATGCAGCCTGGCAGATCCGCACAGACCGGGGACTGTCACTGTGTAATGCAGCCTGGCAGATCCGCACAGACCGGGGACTGTCACTGTGTAATGCAGCCTGGCAGATCTGCACAGACCGGGGACTGTCACTATGTAATGCAGCCTGGCAGATCCGCACAGACCGGGGACTGTCACTGTGTAATGCAGCCTGGCAGATCCGCACAGACCGGGGACTGTCACTGTGTAATGCAGCCTGGCAGATCCACACAGACCGGGGACTGTCACTGTGTAATGCAGCCTGACAGATCCGCACAGACCGGGGACTGTCACTGTGTAATGCAGCCTGGCAGATCCGCACAGACCGGGGACTGTCACTGTGTAATGCAGATCCGCACAGACCGGGGACTGTCACTGTGTAATGCAGCCTGGCAGATCCGCACAGACCGGGGACTGTCACTGTGTAATGCAGCCTGGCAGATCTGCACAGACCGGGGACTGTCACTGTGTAATGCAGCCTGGCAGATCCGCACAGACCGGGGACTGTCACTGTGTAATGCAGATCCGCACAGACCGGGGACTGTCACTGTGTAATGCAGCCTGGCAGATCCGCACAGACCGGGGACTGTCACTGTGTAATGCAGCCTGGCAGATCCGCACAGACCGGGGACTGTCACTGTGTAATGCAGCCTGGCAGATCCGCACAGACCGGGGACTGTCACTGTGCCCCGCAGCCTGGCAGATCCGCACAGACCGGGGACTGTCACTGTGTAATGCAGCCTGGCAGATCCGCACAGACCGGGGACTGTCACTGTGTAATGCAGCCTGGCAGATCCGCACAGACCGGGGACTGTCACTGTGTAATGCAGCCTGGCAGATCCGCACAGACCGGGGACTGTCACTGTGTAATGCAGCCTGGCAGATCCGCACAGACCGGGGACTGTCACTGTGTAATGCAGCCTGGCAGATCCGCACAGTCCGGGGACTGTCACTGTGTAATGCAGCCTGGCAGATCCGCACAGTCCGGGGACTGTCACTGTGTAATGCAGCCTGGCAGATCCGCACAGACCGGGGACTGTCACTGTGTAATGCAGCCTGGCAGATCCGCACAGACCGGGGACTGTCACTGTGTAATGCAGCCAGGCAGATCCGCACAGACCGGGGACTGTCACTGTGTAATGCAGCCTGGCAGATCCGCACAGACCGGGGACTGTCACTGTGTAATGCAGCCTGGCAGATCTGCACAGACCGGGGACTGTCACTGTGTAATGCAGCCTGGCAGATCCGCACAGACCGGGGACTGTCACTGTGTAATGCAGCCTGGCAGATCCGCACAGACCGGGGACTGTCACTGTGTAATGCAGCCTGGCAGATCCGCACAGACCGGGGACTGTCACTGTGTAATGCAGCCTGGCAGATCCGCACAGACCGGGGACTGTCACTGTGTAATGCAGCCTGGCAGATCCGCACAGACCGGGGACTGTCACTGTGTAATGCAGCCTGGCAGATCCGCACAGACCGGGGACTGTCACTGTGTAATGCAGCCTGGCAGATCCGCACAGACCGGGGACTGTCACTGTGTAATGCAGCCTGGCAGATCCGCACAGACCGGGGACTGTCACTGTGTAATGCAGCCTGGCAGATCCGCACAGACCGGGGACTGTCACTGTGTAATGCAGCCTGGCAGATCCACACAGACCGGGGACTGTCACTGTGTAATGCAGCCTGGCAGATCCGCACAGACCGGGGACTGTCACTGTGTAATGCAGCCTGGCAGATCCACACAGACCGGGGACTGTCACTGTGTAATGCAGCCTGTCAGATCCGCACAGACCGGGGACTGCCACTGTGTAATGCAGCCTGGCAGATCCGCACAGACCGGGGACTGTCACTGTGTAATGCAGCCTGGCAGATCCGCACAGACCGGGGACTGTCACTGTGTAATGCAGCCTGGCAGATCCGCACAGACCGGGGACTGCCACTGTGTAATGCAGCCTGGCAGATCCGCACAGACCGGGGACTGTCACTGTGTAATGCAGCCTGGCAGATCCGCACAGACCGGGGACTGCCACTGTGTAATGCAGCCTGGCAGATCCGCACAGACCGGGGACTGTCACTGTGTAATGCAGCCTGGCAGATCCGCACAGACCGGGGACTGTCACTGTGTAATGCAGCCTGGCAGATCTGCACAGACCGGGGACTGTCACTGTGTAATGCAGCCTGGCAGATCCGCACAGACCGGGGACTGTCACTGTGTAATGCAGCCTGGCAGATCCGCACAGACCGGGGACTGTCACTGTGTAATGCAGCCTGGCAGATCCGCAGAGACCGGGGACTGTCACTGTGTAATGCAGCCTGGCAGATCCGCACAGACCGGGGACTGTCACTGTGTAATGCAGCCTGGCAGATCCGCACAGACCGGGGACTGTCACTGTGTAATGCAGCCTGGCAGATCCGCACAGACCGGGGACTGTCACTGTGTAATGCAGCCTGGCAGATCCGCACAGACCGGGGACTGTCACTGTGTAATGCAGCCTGGCAGATCCGCACAGACCGGGGACTGTCACTGTGTAATGCAGCCTGGCAGATCCGCACAGACCGGGGACTGTCACTGTGTAATGCAGCCTGGCAGATCCGCACAGACCGGGGACTGTCACTGTGTAATGCAGCCTGGCAGATCCGCACAGACCGGGGACTGTCACTGTGTAATGCAGCCTGGCAGATCCGCACAGACCGGGGACTGTCACTGTGTAATGCAGCCTGGCAGATCCGCACAGACCGGGGACTGTCACTGTGTAATGCAGCCTGGCAGATCCGCACAGACCGGGGACTGTCACTGTGTAATGCAGCCTGGCAGATCCGCACAGACCGGGGACTGTCACTGTGTAATGCAGCCTGGCAGATCCGCACACACCGGGGACTGTCACTGTGTAATGCAGCCTGGCAGATCCGCACAGACCGGGGACTGTCACTGTGTAATGCAGCCTGGCAGATCCGCACAGACCGGGGACTGTCACTGTGTAATGCAGCCTGGCAGATCCGCACAGACCGGGGACTGTCACTGTGTAATGCAGCCTGGCAGATCCACACAGACCGGGGACTGTCACTGTGTAATGCAGCCTGGCAGATCCGCACAGACCGGGGACTGTCACTGTGTAATGCAGCCTGGCAGATCCACACAGACCGGGGACTGTCACTGTGTAATGCAGCCTGGCAGATCCACACAGACCGGGGACTGTCACTGTGTAATGCAGCCTGGCAGATCTGCACAGACCGGGGACTGTCACTGTGTAATGCAGCCTGGCAGATCCGCACAGACCGGGGACTGCCACTGTGTAATGCAGCCTGGCAGATCCGCACAGACCGGGGACTGTCACTGTGTAATGCAGCCTGGCAGATCCGCACAGACCGGGGACTGCCACTGTGTAATGCAGCCTGGCAGATCCGCACAGACCGGGGACTGTCACTGTGTAATGCAGCCTGGCAGATCCGCACAGACCGAGGACTGCCACTGTGTAATGCAGCCTGGCAGATCCGCACAGACCAGGGACTGTCACTGTGTAATGCAGCCTGGCAGATCCGCACAGACCGGGGACTGTCACTGTGTAATGCAGCCTGGCAGATCCACACAGACCGGGGACTGTCACTGTGTAATGCAGCCTGGCAGATCCACACAGACCGGGGACTGTCACTGTGTAATGCAGCCTGGCAGATCCGCACAGACCAGGGACTGTCACTGTGTAATGCAGCCTGGCAGATCCACACAGACCGGGGACTGTCACTGTGTAATGCAGCCTGGCAGATCCACACAGACCGGGGACTGTCACTGTGTAATGCAGCCTGGCAGATCCACACAGACCGGGGACTGTCACTGTGTAATGCAGCCTGGCAGATCCGTACAGACCGGGGACTGTCACTGTGTAATGCAGCCTGGCAGATCCGCACAGACCGGGGACTGTCACTGTGTAATGCAGCCTGGCAGATCCGCACAGACCGGGGACTGTCACTGTGTAATGCAGCCTGGCAGATCCGCACAGACCGGGGACTGTCACTGTGTAATGCAGCCTGGCAGATCCGCACAGACCGGGGACTGTCACTGTGTAATGCAGCCTGGCAGATCTGCACAGACCGGGGACTGTCGCTGTGTAATGCAGCCTGGCAGATCCGCACAGACCGGGGACTGTCACTGTGTAATGCAGCCTGGCAGATCCGCACAGACCGGGGACTGTCACTGTGTAATGCAGCCTGGCAGATCCGCACAGACCGGGGACTGTCACTGTGTAATGCAGCCTGGCAGATCCGTACAGACCGGGGACTGTCACTGTGTAATGCAGCCTGGCAGATCCGCACAGACCGGGGACTGTCACTGTGTAATGCAGCCTGGCAGATCCACACAGACCGGGGACTGTCACTGTGTAATGCAGCCTGGCAGATCCGCACAGACCGGGGACTGTCACTGTGTAATGCAGCCTGGCAGATCCGCACAGACCGGGGACTGTCACTGTGTAATGCAGCCTGGCAGATCCGCACAGACCGGGGACTGTCACTGTGTAATGCAGCCTGGCAGATCCGCACAGACCGGTGACTGTCACTGTGTAATGCAGCCTGGCAGATCCGCACAGACCGGGGACTGTCACTGTGTAATGCAGCCTGGCAGATCCGCACAGACCGGGGACTGTCACTGTGTAATGCAGCCTGGCAGATCCGCACAGACCGGGGACTGTCACTGTGTAATGTAGCCTGGCAGATCCGCACAGACCGGGGACTGTCACTGTGTAATGCAGCCTGGCAGATACGCACACACCGGGGACTGTCACTGTGTAATGCAGCCTGGCAGATCCGCACAGACCGGAGACTGTCACTGTGTAATGCAGCCTGGCAGATCCGCACAGACCGGGGACTGTCACTGTGTAATGCAGCCTGGCAGATCCGCACAGACCGGGGACTGTCACTGTGTAATGCCGCCTGGCAGATCCGCACAGACCGGGGACTGTCACTGTGTAATGCAGCCTGGCAGATCCGCACAGACCGGGGACTGTCACTGTGTAATGCAGCCTGGCAGATCCGCACAGACCGGGGACTGTCACTGTGTAATGCAGCCTGGCAGATCCGCACAGACCGGGGACTGTCACTGTGTAATGCAGCCTGGCAGATCCGCACAGACCGGGGACTGTCACTGTGTAATGCAGCCTGGCAGATCCGCACAGACCGGGGACTGTAACTGTGTAATGCGGCCTGGCAGATCCGCACAGACCGGGGACTGTCACTGTGTAATGCAGCCTGGCAGATCCGCACAGACCGGAGACTGTCACTGTGTAATGCAGCCTGGCAGATCCGCACAGACCGGGGACTGTCACTGTGTAATGCAGCCTGGCAGATCCGCACAGACCGGGGACTGTCACTGTGTAATGCAGCCTGGCAGATCCGCACAGACCGGGGACTGTCACTGTGTAATGCAGCCTGGCAGATCCGTACAGACCGGGGACTGTCACTCTGTAATGCAGCCTTGCAGATCCACACAGACCGGGGACTGTCACTGTGTAATGCAGCCTGGCAGATCCGCACAGACCGGGGACTGTCACTGTGTAATGCAGCCTGGCAGATCCGCACAGACCGGGGACTGTCACTGTGTAATGCAGCCTGGCAGATCCGCACAGACCAGGGACTGTCACTGTGTAATGCAGCCTGGCAGATCCGCACAGACCGGGGACTGTCACTGTGTAATGCAGCCTGGCAGATCCGCACAGACCGGGGACTGTCACTGTGTAATGCAGCCTGGCAGATCCACACAGACCGGGGACTGTCACTGTGTAATGCAGCCTGGCAGATCCGCACAGACCGGGGACTGTCACTGTGTAATGCAGCCTGGCAGATCCGCACAGACCGGGGACTGTCACTGTGTAATGCAGCCTGGCAGATCCGCACAGACCGGGGACTGTCACTGTGTAATGCAGCCTGGCAGATCCGCACAGACCGGGGACTGTCACTGTGTAATGCAGCCTGGCAGATCCGCACAGACCGGGGACTGTCACTGTGTAATGCAGCCTGGCAGATCCGCACAGACCGGGGACTGTCACTGTGTAATGCAGCCTGGCAGATCCGCACAGACCGGGGACTGTCACTGTGTAATGCAGCCTGGCAGATCCGCACAGACCGGGGACTGTCACTGTGTAATGCAGCCTGGCAGATCCGCACAGACCGGGGACTGTCACTGTGTAATGCAGCATGGCAGATACGCACACACCGGGGACTGTCACTGTGTAATGCAGCCTGGCAGATCCGCACAGACCGGAGACTGTCACTGTGTAATGCAGCCTGGCAGATCCGCACAGACCGGGGACTGTCACTGTGTAATGCAGCCTGGCAGATCCGCACAGACCGGTGACTGTCACTGTGTAATGCAGCCTGGCAGATCCGCACAGACCGGGGACTGTCACTGTGTAATGCAGCCTGGCAGATCCGCACAGACCGGGGACTGTCACTGTGTAATGCAGCCTGGCAGATCCGCACAGACCGGGGACTGTCACTGTGTAATGCAGCCTGGCAGATCCGCACAGACCGGTGACTGTCACTGTGTAATGCAGCCTGGCAGATCCGCACAGACCGGGGACTGTCACTGTGTAATGCAGCCTGGCAGATCCGCACAGACCGGTGACTGTCACTGTGTAATGCAGCCTGGCAGATCCGCACAGACCGGAGACTGTCACTGTGTAATGCAGCCTGGCAGATCCGCACAGACCGGGGACTGTCACTGTGTAATGCAGCCTGGCAGATCCGCACAGACCGGGGACTGTCACTGTGTAATGCAGCCTGGCAGATCCGCACAGACCGGAGACTGTCACTGTGTAATGCAGCCTGGCAGATCCGCACAGACCGGGGACTGTCACTGTGTAATGCAGCCTGGCAGATCCGCACAGACCGGGGACTGTCACTGTGTAATGCAGCCTGGCAGATCCGTACAGACCGGGGACTGTCACTGTGTAATGCAGCCTGGCAGATCCGCACAGACCGGGGACTGTCACTGTGTAATGCAGCCTGGCAGATCCGCACAGACCGGGGACTGTCACTGTGTAATGCAGCCTGGCAGATCCGCACAGACCGGGGACTGTCACTGTGTAATGCAGCCTGGCAGATCCGCACAGACCGGGGACTGTCACTGTGTAATGCAGCCTGGCAGATCCGCACAGACCGGGGACTGTCACTGTGTAATGCAGCCTGGCAGATCCGCACAGACCGGGGACTGTCACTGTGTAATGCAACCTGGCAGATCCGCACAGACCGGGCACTGTCACTGTGTAATGCAGCCTGGCAGATCCGCACAGACCGGGGACTGTCACTGTGTAATGCAGCCTGGCAGATCCACACAGACCGGGGACTGTCACTGTGTAATGCAGCCTGGCAGATCCGCACAGACCGGGGACTGTCACTGTGTAATGCAGCCTGGCAGATCCGCACAGACCGGGGACTGTCACTGTGTAATGCAGCCTGGCAGATCCGCACAGACCGGGGACTGTCACTGTGTAATGCAGCCTGGCAGATCCGCACAGACCGGGGACTGTCACTGTGTAATGCAGCCAGGCAGATCCGCACAGACCGGGGACTGTCACTGTGTAATGCAGCCTGGCAGATCCGTACAGACCGGGGACTGTCACTGTGTAATGCAGCCTGGCAGATCCGAACAGACCGGGGACTAACACTGTGTAATGCAGCCTGGCAGATCCGCACAGACCGGGGACTGTCACTGTGTAATGCAGCCTGGCAGATCCGTACAGACCGGGGACTGTCACTGTGTAATGCAGCCTGGCAGATCCGCACAGACCGGGGACTGTCACTGTGTAATGCAGCCTGGCAGATCCGCACAGACCGGAGACTGTCACTGTGTAATGCAGCCTGGCAGATCCGCACAGACCGGGGACTGTCACTGTGTAATGCAGCCTGGCAGATCCGCACAGACCGGGGACTGTCACTGTGTAATGCAGCCTGGCAGATCCGCACAGACCGGGGACTGTCACTGTGTAATGCAGCCTGGCAGATCCACACAGACCGGGGACTGTCACTGTGTAATGCAGCCTGGCAGATCCGCACCAGACGGGGACTGTCACTGTGTAATGCAGCCTGGCAGATCCGCACAGACCGGGGACTGTCACTGTGTAATGCAGCCTGGCAGATCCGCACAGACCGGGGACTGTCACTGTGTAATGCAGCCTGGCAGATCCGCACAGACCGGGGACTGTCACTGTGTAATGCAGCCTGGCAGATCCGCACAGACCGGGGACTGTCACTGTGTAATGCAGCCTGGCAGATCCGCACAGACCGGGGACTGTCACTGTGTAATGCAGCCTGGCAGATCCGCACAGACCGGGGACTGTCACTGTGTAATGCAGCCTGGCAGATCCGCACAGACCGGGGACTGTCACTGTGTAATGCAACCTGGCAGATCCGCACAGACCGGGCACTGTCACTGTGTAATGCAGCCTGGCAGATCCGCACAGACCGGGGACTGTCACTGTGTAATGCAGCCAGGCAGATCCGCACAGACCGGGGACTGTCACTGTGTAATGCAGCCAGGCAGATCCGCACAGACCGGGGACTGTCACTGTGTAATGCAGCCTGGCAGATCCGTACAGACCGGGGACTGTCACTGTGTAATGCAGCCTGGCAGATCCGAACAGACCGGGGACTAACACTGTGTAATGCAGCCTGGCAGATCCGCACAGACCGGGGACTGTCACTGTGTAATGCAGCCTGGCAGATCCGTACAGACCGGGGACTGTCACTGTGTAATGCAGCCTGGCAGATCCGCACAGACCGGGGACTGTCACTGTGTAATGCAGCCTGGCAGATCCGCACAGACCGGGGACTGTCACTGTGTAATGCAGCCTGGCAGATCCGCACACACCGGGGACTGTCACTGTGTAATGCAGCCTGGCAGATCCGCACAGACCGGGGACTGTCACTGTGTAATGCAGCCAGGCAGATCCGCACAGACCGGGGACTGTCACTGTGTAATACAGCCTGGCAGATCCGCACAGACCGGTGACTGTCACTGTGTAATGCAGCCTGGCAGATCCGCACAGACCGGGTGTTGTCACTGTGTAATGCAGCCTGGCAGATCCGCACAGACCGGGGACTGTCACTGTGTAATGCAGCCTGGCAGATCCGCACAGACCGGGGACTGTCACTGTGTAATGCAACCTGGCAGATCCGCACAGACCGGGCACTGTCACTGTGTAATGCAGCCTGGCAGATCCGCACAGACCGGGGACTGTCACTGTGTAATGCAGCCAGGCAGATCCGCACAGACCGGGGACTGTCACTGTGTAATGCAGCCAGGCAGATCCGCACAGACCGGGGACTGTCACTGTGTAATGCAGCCTGGCAGATCCGTACAGACCGGGGACTGTCACTGTGTAATGCAGCATGGCAGATCCGAACAGACCGGGGACTAACACTGTGTAATGCAGCCTGGCAGATCCGCACAGACCGGGGACTGTCACTGTGTAATGCAGCCTGGCAGATCCGTACAGACCGGGGACTGTCACTGTGTAATGCAGCCTGGCAGATCCGCACAGACCGGGGACTGTCACTGTGTAATGCAGCCTGGCAGATCCGCACAGACCGGGGACTGTCACTGTGTAATGCAGCCTGGCAGATCCGCACAGACCGGGGACTGTCACTGTGTAATGCAGCCTGGCAGATCCGCACACACCGGGGACTGTCACTGTGTAATGCAGCCTGGCAGATCCGCACAGACCGGGGACTGTCACTGTGTAATGCAGCCAGGCAGATCCGCACAGACCGGGGACTGTCACTGTGTAATACAGCCTGGCAGATCCGCACAGACCGGTGACTGTCACTGTGTAATGCAGCCTGGCAGATCCGCACAGACCGGGTGTTGTCACTGTGTAATGCAGCCTGGCAGATCCGCACAGACCGGGGACTGTCACTGTGTAATGCAGCCTGGCAGATCCGCACAGACCGGGGACTGTCACTGTGTAATGCAGCCTGGCAGATCCGTACAGACCGGGGACTGTCACTGTGTAATGCAGCCTGGCAGATCCGCACAGACCGGGGACTGTCACTGTGTAATGCAGCCTGGCAGATCCGCACAGACCGGGGACTGTCACTGTGTAATGCAGCCTGGCAGATCCACACAGACCGGGGACTGTCACTGTGTAATGCAGCCTGGCAGATCCGCACAGACCGGGGACTGTCACTGTGTAATGCAGCCTGGCAGATCCGCACAGACCGGGGACTGTCACTGTGTAATGCAGCCTGGCAGATCCGCACAGACCGGGGACTGTCCACTGTGTAATGCAGCCTGGCAGATCCGCACAGACCGGGGACTGTCACTGTGTAATGCAGCCTGGCAGATCCACACAGACCGGGGACTGTCACTGTGTAATGCAGCCAGGCAGATCCGCACAGACCGGGGACTGTCACTGTGTAATGCAGCCTGGCAGATCCGCACAGACCGGGGACTTTCACTGTGTAATGCAGCCTGGCAGATCCGCACAGACCGGGGACTGTCACTGTGTAATGCAGCCTGGCAGATCCGCACAGACCGGGGACTGTCACTGTGTAATGCAGCCTGGCAGATCCGCACAGACCGGGGGACTGTCACTGTGTAATGCAGCCTGGCAGATCCGCACAGACCGGGGACTGTCACTGTGTAATGCAGCCTGGCAGATCCGCACATACCGGGGACTGTCACTGTGTAATGCAGCCTGGCAGATCCGCACAGACCGGGACTGTCACTTTGTAATGCAGGCTGGCAGATCCGCACAGACCGGGGACTGTCACTGTGTAATGCAGCCTAGCAGATCCGCACAGACCGGGGACTGTCACTGTGTAATGCAGCCTGGCAGATCCGCACAGACCGGTGACTGTCACTGTGTAATGCAGCCTGGCAGATCCGCACACACCGGGGACTGTCACTGTGTAATGCAGCCTGGCAGATCCGCACAGACCGGGGACTGTCACTGTGTAATGCAGCCTGGCAGATCCGCACAGACCGGGGACTGTCACTGTGTAATGCAGCCTGGCAGATCCGCACAGACCGGGGACTGTCACTGTGTAATGCAGCCTGGCAGATCCGCACAGACCGGGGACTGTCACTGTGTAATACAGCCTGGCAGATCCGCACAGACCGGTGACTGTCACTGTGTAATGCAGCCTGGCAGATCCGCACAGACCGGGTGTTGTCACTGTGTAATGCAGCCTGGCAGATCCGCACAGACCGGGGACTGTCACTGTGTAATGCAGCCTGGCAGATCCGCACAGACCGGGGACTGTCACTGTGTAATGCAGCCTGGCAGATCCGTACAGACCGGGGACTGTCACTGTGTAATGCAGCCTGGCAGATCCGCACAGACCAGGGACTGTCACTGTGTAATGCAGCCTGGCAGATCCACACAGACCGGGGACTGTCACTGTGTAATGCAGCCTGGCAGATCCGCACAGACCGGGGACTGTCACTGTGTAATGCAGCCTGGCAGATCCGCACAGACCGGGGACTGTCACTGTGTAATGCAGCCTGGCAGATCCGCACAGACCGGGGACTGTCACTGTGTAATGCAGCCTGGCAGATCCGCACAGACCGGGGACTGTCACTGTGTAATTCAGTCTGGCAGATCCGCACAGACCGGGGACTGTCACTGTGTAATGCAGCCTGGCAGATCCACACAGACCGGGGACTGTCACTGTGTAATGCAGCCTGGCAGATCCGCACAGACCAGGGACTGTCACTGTGTAATGCAGCCTGGCAGATCCACACAGACCGGGGACTGTCACTGTGTAATGCAGCCTGGCAGATCCGCACAGACCGGGGACTGTCACTGTGTAATGCAGCCTGGCAGATCTGCACAGACCGGGGACTGTCACTGTGTAATGCAGCCTGGCAGATCTGCACAGACCGGGGACTAACACTGTGTAATGCAGCCTGGCAGATCCGCACAGACCGGGGACTGTCACTGTGTAATGCAGCCAGGCAGATCCGCACAGACCGGGGACTGTCACTGTGTAATGCAGCCTGGCAGATACGCACAGACCGGGGACTGTCACTGTGTAATGCAGCCTGGCAGATCCGCACAGACCGGGGACTGTCACTGTGTAATGCAGCCTGGCAGATCCGCACAGACCGGGGACTGTCACTGTGTAATGCAGCCTGGCAGATCCGCACAGACCGGGGACTGTCACTGTGTAATGCAGCCTGGCAGATCCGCACAGACCGGGGACTGTCACTGTGTAATGCAGCCTGGCAGATCCGCACACACCGGGGACTGTCACTGTGTAATGCAGCCTGGCAGATCCGCACAGACCGGGGACTGTCACTGTGTAATGCAGCCTGGCAGATCCGCACAGACCGGGGACTGTCACTGTGTAATGCAGCCTGGCAGATCCGCACAGACCGGGGACTGTCACTGTGTAATGCAGCCTGGCAGATCCGCACAGACCGGTGACTGTCACTGTGTAATGCAGCCTGGCAGATCCGCACAGACCGGGGACTGTCACTGTGTAATGCAGCCTGGCAGATCCGCACAGACCGGGGACTGTCACTGTGTAATGCAGCCTGGCAGATCCGCACAGACCGGGGACTGTCACTGTGTAATGCAGCCTGGCAGATCCGCACAGACCAGGGACTGTCACTGTGTAATGCAGCCTGGCAGATCCGCACAGACCAGGGACTGTCACTGTGTAATGCAGCCTGGCAGATCCGCACAGACCGGGGACTGTCACTGTGTAATGCAGCCTGGCAGATCCGCACAGACCGGGGACTGTCACTGTGTAATGCAGCCTGGCAGATCCGCACAGACCGGGGACTGTCACTGTGTAATGCAGCCTGGCAGATCCGCACAGACCGGGGACTGTCACTGTGTAATGCAGCCTGGCAGATCCGCACAGACCCGGGACTGTCACTGTGTAATGCAGCCTGGCAGATCCACACAGACCGGGGACTGTCACTGTGTAATGCAGCCTGGCAGATCCACACAGACCGGAGACTGTCACTGTGTAATGCAGCCTGGCAGATCCGCACAGACCGGGGACTGTCACTGTGTAATGCAGCCTGGCAGATCCGCACACACCGGGGACTGTCACTGTGTAATGCAGCCTGGCAGATCCGCACAGACCGGGGACTGTCACTGTGTAATGCAGCCTGGCAGATCCGCACAGACCGGGGACTGTCACTGTGTAATGCAGCCTGGCAGATCCGCACAGACTGGGGACTGTCACTGTGTAATGCAGCCTGGCAGATCCGCACAGACCGGGGACTGTCACTGTGTAATGCAGCCTGGCAGATCCGCACAGACTGGGGACTGTCACTGTGTAATGCAGCCTGGCAGATCCGCACAGACCGGGGACTGTCACTGTGTAATGCAGCCTGGCAGATCCGCACAGACCGGGGACTGTCACTGTGTAATGCAGCCTGGCAGATCCGCACAGACCGGGGACTGTCACTGTGTAATGCAGCCTGGCAGATCCGCACAGACTGGGGACTGTCACTGTGTAATGCAGCCTGGCAGATCCACACAGACCGGGGACTGTCACTGTGTAATGTAGCCTGGCAGATCCGCACAGACCGGGGACTGTCACTGTGTAATGCAGCCTGGCAGATCCGCACAGACCGGGGACTGTCACTGTGTAATGCAGCCTGGCAGATCCGCACAGACCGGGGACTGTCACTGTGTAATGCAGCCTGGCAGATCCGCACAGACCGGGGACTGTCACTGTGTAATGCAGCCTGGCAGATCCGCACAGACCGGGGACTGTCACTGTGTAATGCAGCCTGGCAGATCCGCACAGACCGGGGACTGTCACTGTGTAATGCAGCCTGGCAGATCCGCACAGACCGGGGACTGTCACTGTGTAATGCAGCCTGGCAGATCCGCACAGACTGGGGACTGTCACTGTGTAATGCAGCCTGGCAGATCCGCACAGACCGGGGACTGTCACTGTGTAATGCAGCCTGGCAGATCCGCACAGACCGGGGACTGTCACTGTGTAATGCAGCCTGGCAGATCCACACAGACCGGGCACTGTCACTGTGTAATGCAGCCTGGCAGATCCGCACAGACCGGGGACTGTCACTGTGTAATGCAGCCTGGCAGATCCGCACAGACCGGGGACTGTCACTGTGTAATGCAGCCTGGCAGATCCGCACAGACCGGGGACTGTCACTGTGTAATGCAGCCTGGCAGATACGCACAGACCGGGGACTGTCACTGTGTAATGCAGCCTGGCAGATCCGCACAGACCAGGGACTGTCACTGTGTAATGCAGATCCGCACAGACCGGGGACTGTCACTGTGTAATGCAGCCTGGCAGATCCGCACAGACCGGGGACTGTCACTGTGTAATGCAGCCTGGCAGATCCACACAGACCGGGGACTGTCACTGTGTAATGCAGATCCGCACAGACCGGGGACTGTCACTGTGTAATGCAGCCTGGCAGATCCGCACAGACCGGGCACTGTCACTGTGTAATGCAGATCCGCACAGACCGGGGACTGTCACTGTGTAATGCAGCCTGGCAGATCCGCACAGACCGGGGACTGTCACTGTGTAATGCAGCCTGGCAGATCCGCACAGACCGGTGACTGTCACTGTGTAATGCAGCCTGGCAGATCCGCACAGACCGGGGACTGTCACTGTGTAATGCAGCCTGGCAGATCCGCACAGACCGGGGACTGTCACTGTGTAATGCAGCCTGGCAGATACGCACAGACCGGGGACTGTCACTGTGTAATGCAGCCTGGCAGATCCGCACAGACCGGGGACTGTCACTGTGTAATGCAGCCTGGCAGATCCGCACAGACCGGGGACTGTCACTGTGTAATGCAGCCTGGCAGATCCGCACAGACCGGGGACTGTCACTGTGTAATGCAGCCTGGAAGATCCGCACAGACCGGGGACTGTCACTGTGTAATGCAGCCTGGAAGATCCGCACAGACCGGGGACTGTCACTGTGTAATGCAGCCTGGCAGATCCGCACAGACCGGGGACTGTCACTGTGTAATTCAGCCTGGCAGATCCGTACAGACCGGGGACTGTCACTGTGTAATGCAGCCTGGCAGATCCGCACACACCGGGGACTGTCACTGTGTAATGCAGCCTGGCAGATCCGCACAGACCGGGGACTGTCACTGTGTAATGCAGCCTGGCAGATCCGCACAGACCGGGGACTGTCACTGTGTAATGCAGCCTGGCAGATCCGCACAGACCGGTGACTGTCACTGTGTAATACAGCCTGGCAGATCCGCACAGACCGGTGACTGTCACTGTGTAATGCAGCCTGGCAGATCCGCACAGACCGGGTGTTGTCACTGTGTAATGCAGCCTGGCAGATCCGCACAGACCGGGGACTGTCACTGTGTAATGCAGCCTGGCAGATCCGCACATACCGGGGACTGTCACTGTGTAATGCAGCCTGGCAGATCCGTACAGACCGGGGACTGTCACTGTGTAATGCAGCCTGGCAGATCCGCACAGACCAGGGACTGTCACTGTGTAATGCAGCCTGGCAGATCCGCACATACCGGGGACTGTCACTGTGTAATGCAGCCTGGCAGATCCACACAGACCGGGGACTGTCACTGTGTAATGCAGCCTGGCAGATCCGCACAGACCAGGGACTGTCACTGTGTAATGCAGCCTGGCAGATCCGCACAGACCGGGGACTGTCACTGTGTAATGCAGCCTGGCAGATCCGTACAGACCGGGGACTGTCACTGTGTAATGCAGCCTGGCAGATCCGCACAGACCGGGGACTGTCACTGTGAAATGCAGCCTGGCAGATCCGCACAGACCGGGGACTGTCACTGTGTAATGCAGCCTGGCAGATCCGCACAGACCGGGGACTGTCACTGTGTAATGCAGCCTGGCAGATCCGCACAGACCGGGGACTGTCACTGTGTAATGCAGCCTGGCAGATCCGCACAGACCGGGGACTGTCACTGTGTAATGCAGCCTGGCAGATCCGCACAGACCAGGGACTGTCACTGTGTAATGCAGCCTGGCAGATCCGCACAGACCGGGGACTGTCACTGTGTAATGCAGCCTGGCAGATCCGCAGAGACCGGGGACTGTCACTGTGTAATGCAGATCCGCACAGACCGGGGACTGTCACTGTGTAATGCAGATCCGCACAGACCGGGGACTGTCACTGTGTAATGCAGCCTGGCAGATCCGCACAGACCGGGGACTGTCACTGTGTAATGCAGCTTGGCAGATCCACACAGACCGGGGACTGTCACTGTGTAATGCAGCCTGGCAGATACGCACAGACCGGGGACTGTCACTGTGTAATGCAGCCTGGCAGATCCGCACAGACCGGGGACTGTCACTGTGTAATGCAGCCTGGCAGATCCGCACAGACCGGGGACTGTCACTGTGTAATGCAGCCTGGCAGATCCGCACAGACCGGGGACTGTCACTGTGTAATGCAGCCTGGCAGATCCGCACAGACCGGGGACTGTCACTGTGTAATGCAGCCTGGCAGATCCGCACACACCGGGGACTGTCACTGTGTAATGCAGCCTGGCAGATCCGCACAGACCGGGGACTGTCACTGTGTAATGCAGCCTGGCAGATCCGCACAGACCGGGGACTGTCACTGTGTAATGCAGCCTGGCAGATCCGCACAGACCGGGGACTGTCACTGTGTAATGCAGCCTGGCAGATCCGCACAGACCGGGGACTGTCACTGTGTAATGCAGCCTGGCAGATCCGCACAGACCGGGGACTGTCACTGTGTAATACAGCCTGGCAGATCCGCACAGACCGGTGACTGTCACTGTGTAATGCAGCCTGGCAGATCCGCACAGACCGGGTGTTGTCACTGTGTAATGCAGCCTGGCAGATCCGCACAGACCGGGGACTGTCACTGTGTAATGCAGCCTGGCAGATTTGCACAGACCGGGGACTGTCACTGTGTAATGCAGCCTGGCAGATCCGTACAGACCGGGGACTGTCACTGTGTAATGCAGCCTGGCAGATCCGCACAGACCGGGGACTGTCACTGTGTAATGCAGCCTGGCAGATCCGCACAGACCGGGGACTGTCACTGTGTAATGCAGCCTGGCAGATCCACACAGACCGGGGACTGTCACTGTGTAATGCAGCCTGGCAGATCCGCACAGACCAGGGACTGTCACTGTGTAATGCAGCCTGGCAGATCTGCACAGACCGGGGACTGTCACTGTGTAATGCAGCCAGGCAGATCCGCACAGACCGGGCACTGTCACTGTGTAATGCAGCCTGGCAGATACGCACAGACCGGGGACTGTCACTGTGTAATGCAGCCTGGCAGATCCGCACAGACCGGGGACTGTCACTGTGTAATGCAGCCTGGCAGATCCGCACAGACCGGGGACTGTCACTGTGTAATGCAGCCTGGCAGATCCGCACAGACCGGGGACTGTCACTGTGTAATGCAGCCTGGCAGATCCGCACAGACCGGGGACTGTCACTGTGTAATGCAGCCTGGCAGATCCGCACACACCGGGGACTGTCACTGTGTAATGCAGCCTGGCAGATCCGCACAGACCGGGGACTGTCACTGTGTAATGCAGCCTGGCAGATCCGCACAGACCGGGGACTGTCACTGTGTAATGCAGCCTGGCAGATCCGCACAGACCGGGGACTGTCACTGTGTAATGCAGCCTGGCAGATCCGCACAGACCGGGGACTGTCACTGTGTAATGCAGCCTGGCAGATCCGCACAGACCGGTGACTGTCACTGTGTAATGCAGCCTGGCAGATCCGCACAGACCGGGGACTGTCACTGTGTAATGCAGCCTGGCAGATCCGCACAGACCGGGGACTGTCACTGTGTAATGCAGCCTGGCAGATCCGCACAGACCGGGGACTGTCACTGTGTAATGCAGCCTGGCAGATCCGCACAGACCAGGGACTGTCACTGTGTAATGCAGCCTGGCAGATCCGCACAGACCAGGGACTGTCACTGTGTAATGCAGCCTGGCAGATCCGCACAGACCGGGGACTGTCACTGTGTAATGCAGCCTGGCAGATCCGCACAGACCGGGGACTGTCACTGTGTAATGCAGCCTGGCAGATCCGCACAGACCGGGGACTGTCACTGTGTAATGCAGCCTGGCAGATCCGCACAGACCGGGGACTGTCACTGTGTAATGCAGCCTGGCAGATCCGCACAGACCGGGGACTGTCACTGTGTAATGCAGCCTGGCAGATCCGCACAGACCGGGGACTGTCACTGTGTAATGCAGCCTGGCAGATCCGCACAGACTGGGGACTGTCACTGTGTAATGCAGCCTGGCAGATCCGCACAGACCGGGGACTGTCACTGTGTAATGCAGCCTGGCAGATCCGCACAGACCGGGGACTGTCACTGTGTAATGCAGCCTGGCAGATCCGCACAGACCGGGGACTGTCACTGTGTAATGCAGCCTGGCAGATCCGCACAGACCGGGGACTGTCACTGTGTAATGCAGCCTGGCAGATCCGCACAGACCGGGGACTGTCACTGTGTAATGCAGCCTGGCAGATCCGCACAGACCGGGGACTGTCACTGTGTAATGCAGCCTGGCAGATCCGCACAGACTGGGGACTGTCACTGTGTAATGCAGCCTGGCAGATCCGCACAGACCGGGGACTGTCACTGTGTAATGCAGCCTGGCAGATCCGCACAGACCGGGGACTGTCACTGTGTAATGCAGCCTGGCAGATCCGCACAGACCGGGGACTGTCACTGTGTAATGCAGCCTGGCAGATCCGCACAGACCGGGGACTGTCACTGTGTAATGCAGCCTGGCAGATCCGCACAGACCGGGGACTGTCACTGTGTAATGCAGCCTGGCAGATCCGCACAGACCGGGGACTGTCACTGTGTAATGCAGCCTGGCAGATCCGCACAGACTGGGGACTGTCACTGTGTAATGCAGCCTGGCAGATCCACACAGACCGGGGACTGTCACTGTGTAATGTAGCCTGGCAGATCCGCACAGACCGGGGACTGTCACTGTGTAATGCAGCCTGGCAGATCCGCACAGACCGGGGACTGTCACTGTGTAATGCAGCCTGGCAGATCCGCACAGACCGGGGACTGTCACTGTGTAATGCAGATCCGCACAGACCGGGGACTGTCACTGTGTAATGCAGCCTGGCAGATCCACACAGACCGGGGACTGTCACTGTGTAATGCAGCCTGGCAGATCCGCACAGACCGGGGACTGTCACTGCGTAATGCAGCCTGGCAGATCCGCACAGACCGGGGACTGTCACTGCGTAATGCAGCCTGGCAGATCCGCACAGACCGGGGACTGTCACTGTGTAATGCAGCCTGGCAGATCCGCACAGACCGGGGACTGTCACTGTGTAATGCAGCCTGGCAGATCCGCACAGACCGGGGACTGTCACTGTGTAATGCAGCCTGGCAGATCCGCACAGACCGGGGACTGTCACTGTGTAATGCAGCCTGGCAGATCCACACAGACCGGGGACTGTCACTGTGTAATGCAGCCTGGCAGATCCGCACAGACCGGGGACTGTCACTGTGTAATGCAGCCTGGCAGATCCGCACAGACCGGGGACTGTCACTGTGTAATGCAGCCTGGCAGATCCGCACAGACCGGGGACTGTCACTGTGTAATGCAGCCTGGCAGATCCGCACAGACCGGGGACTGTCACTGTGTAATGCAGCCTGGCAGATCCGCACAGACCGGGGACTGTCACTGTGTAATGCAGCCTGGCAGATCCGCACAGACCGGGGACTGTCACTGTGTAATGCAGCCTGGCAGATCCGCACAGACCGGGGACTGTCACTGTGTAATGCAGCCTGGCAGATCCGCACAGACCGGGGACTGTCACTGTGTAATGCAGCCTGGCAGATCCACACAGACCGGGGACTGTCACTGTGTAATGCAGCCTGGCAGATCCGCACAGACCGGGGACTGTCACTGTGTAATGCAGCCTGGCAGATCCGCACAGACCGGGGACTGTCACTGTGTAATGCAGCCTGGCAGATCCGCACAGACCGGGGACTGTCACTGTGTAATGCAGCCTGGCAGATCCGCACAGACCGGGGACTGTCACTGTGTAATGCAGCCTGGCAGATCCGCACAGACCGGGGACTGTCACTGTGTAATGCAGCCTGGCAGATCCGCACAGACCGGGGACTGTCACTGTGTAATGCAGCCTGGCAGATCCGCACAGACCGGGGACTGTCACTGTGTAATGCAGCCTGGCAGATCCGCACAGACCGGGGACTGTCACTGTGTAATGCAGCCTGGCAGATCCGCACAGACCGGGGACTGTCACTGTGTAATGCAGCCTGGCAGATCCGCACAGACCGGGGACTGTCACTGTGTAATGCAGCCTGGCAGATCCGCACAGACCGGGGACTGTCACTGTGTAATGCAGCCTGGCAGATCCGCACAGACCGGGGACTGTCACTGTGTAATGCAGCCTGGCAGATCCGCACAGACCGGGGACTGTCACTGTGTAATGCAGCCTGGCAGATCCGCACAGACCGGGGACTGTCACTGTGTAATGCAGCCTGGCAGATCCGCACAGACCGGGGACTGTCACTGTGTAATGCAGCCTGGCAGATCCGCACAGACCGGGGACTGTCACTGTGTAATGCAGCCTGGCAGATCCGCACAGACCGGGGACTGTCACTGTGTAATGCAGCCTGGCAGATCCGCACAGACCGGGGACTGTCACTGTGTAATGCAGCCTGGCAGATCCGCACAGACCGGTGACTGTCACTGTGTAATGCAGCCTGGCAGATCCGCACAGACCGGTGACTGTCACTGTGTAATGCAGCCTGGCAGATCCACACAGACCGGAGACTGTCACTGTGCCCTGCAGCCTGGCAGATCCGCACAGACCGGGGACTGTCACTGTGTAATGCAGCCTGGCAGATCAGCACAGACCGGGGACTGTCACTGTGTAATGCAGCCTGGCAGATCCGCACAGACCGGGGACTGTCACTGTGTAATGCAGCCTGGCAGATCCGCACAGACCGGGGACTGTCACTGTGTAATGCAGCCTGGCAGATCCGCACAGACCGGGGACTGTCACTGTGTAATACAGCCTGGCAGATCCGCACAGACCGGTGACTGTCACTGTGTAATGCAGCCTGGCAGATCCGCACAGACCGGGGACTGTCACTGTGTAATGCAGCCTGGCAGATCCGCACAGACCGGGGACTGTCACTGTGTAATGCAGCCTGGCAGATCCGCACAGACCGGGGACTGTCACTGTGTAATGCAGCCTGGCAGATCCGCACAGACCGGGGACTGTCACTGTGTAATGCAGCCTGGCAGATCCGCACAGACCGGGGACTGTCACTGTGTAATGCAGCCTGGCAGATCCGCACAGACCGGGGACTGTCACTGTGTAATGCAGCCTGGCAGATCCGCACAGACCGGTGACTGTCACTGTGTAATGCAGCCTGGCAGATCCGCACAGACCGGTGACTGTCACTGTGTAATGCAGCCTGGCAGATCCACACAGACCGGGGACTGTCACTGTGTAATGCAGCCTGGCAGATCCGCACACACCGGGGACTGTCACTGTGTAATGCAGCCTGGCAGATCCGCACAGACCGGGGACTGTCACTGTGTAATGCAGCCTGGCAGATCCGCACAGACCGGGGACTGTCACTGTGTAATGCAGCCTGGCAGATCCGCACAGACCGGGGACTGTCACTGTGTAATGCAGCCTGGCAGATCCGCACAGACCGGGGACTTTCCCTGTGTAATGCAGCCTGGCAGATCCGCACAGACCGGGGACTGTCACTGTGTAATGCAGCCTGGCAGATCCGCACAGACCGGGGACTGTCACTGTGTAATGCAGCCTGGCAGATCTGCACAGACCGGGGACTGTCACTGTGTAATGCAGCCTGGCAGATCCGCACAGACCGGTGACTGTCACTGTGTAATGCAGCCTGGCAGATCCGCACAGACCGGGGACTGTCACTGTGTAATGCAGCCTGGCAGATCCGTACAGACCGGGGACTGTCACTGTGTAATGCAGCCTGGCAGATCCACACAGACCGGGGACTGTCACTGTGTAATGCAGCCTGGCAGATCTGCACAGACCGGGGACTGTCACTGTGTAATGCAGCCTGGCAGATCCGCACAGACCGGGGACTGTCACTGTGTAATGCAGCCTGGCAGATCCGCACAGACCGGGGACTGTCACTGTGTAATGCAGCCTGGCAGATCCGCACAGACCGGGGACTGTCACTGTGTAATGCAGCCTGGCAGATCCGCACAGACCGGGGACTGTCACTGTGTAATGCAGCCTGGCAGATCCACACAGACCGGGGACTGTCACTGTGTAATGCAGCCTGGCAGATCCGCACAGACCGGGGACTGTCACTGTGTAATGCAGCCTGGCAGATCCGCACAGACCGGGGACTGTCACTGTGTAATGCAGCCTGGCAGATCCGCACAGACCGGAGACTGTCACTCTGTAATGCAGCCTGGCAGATCCGCACAGACCGGGGACTGTCACTGTGTAATGCAGCCTGGCAGATCCGCACAGACCGGGGACTGTCACTGTGTAATGCAGCCTGGCAGATCCGCACAGACCGGGGACTGTCACTGTGTAATGCAGCCTGGCAGATCCGCACAGACCGGGGACTGTCACTGTGTAATGCAGCCTGGCAGATCCGCACAGACCGGGGACTGTCACTGTGTAATGCAGCCTGGCAGATCCGCACAGACCGGAGACTGTCACTGTGTAATGCAGCCTGGCAGATCCGCACAGACCAGGGACTGTCACTGTGTAATGCAGCCTGGCAGATCCGCACAGACCGGGGACTGTCACTGTGTAATGCAGCCTGGCAGATCCGCACAGACCGGGGACTGTCACTGTGTAATGCAGCCTGGCAGATCCGCACAGACCGGGGACTGTCACTGTGTAATGCAGCCTGGCAGATCCGCACAGACCGGGGACTGTCACTGTGTAATGCAGCCTGGCAGATCCGCACAGACCGGGGACTGTCACTGTGTAATGCAGCCTGGCAGATCCGTACAGACCGGGGACTGTCACTGTGTAATGCAACCTGGCAGATCCGCACAGACCGGGGACTGTCACTGTGTAATGCAGCCTGGCAGATCCGCACAGACCGGGGACTGTCACTGTGTAATGCAGCCTGGCAGATCCGCACAGACCGGGGACTGTCACTGTGTAATGCAGCCTGGCAGATCCGCACAGACCGGGGACTGTCACTGTGTAATGCAGCCTGGCAGATCCGCACAGACCGGGGACTGTCACTGTGTAATGCAGCCTGGCAGATCCGCACAGACCGGGGACTGTCACTGTGTAATGCAGCCTGGCAGATCCGCACAGACCGGGGACTGTCACTGTGTAATGCAGCCTGGCAGATCCGCACAGACCGGGGACTGTCACTGTGTAATGCAGCCTGGCAGATCCGCACAGACCGGGGACTGTCACTGTGTAATGCAGCCTGGCAGATCCGCACAGACCGGTGACTGTCACTGTGTAATGCAGCCTGGCAGATCCGCACAGACCGGGGACTGTCACTGTGTAATGCAGCCTGGCAGATCCGCACAGACCGGGGACTGTCACTGTGTAATGCAGCCTGGCAGATCCGCACAGACCGGGGACTGTCACTGTGTAATGCAGCCTGGCACATCCGCACAGACCGGGGACTGTCACTGTGTAATGCAGCCTGGCAGATCCGCACAGACCAGTGACTGTCACTGTGTAATGCAGCCTGGCAGATCCGCACAGACCGGGGACTGTCACTGTGTAATGCAGCCTGGCAGATCCGCACAGACCGGTGACTGTCACTGTGTAATGCAGCCTGGCAGATCCGCACAGACCGGGGACTGTCACTGTGTAATGCAGCCTGGCAGATCCGCACAGACCGGGGACTGTCACTGTGTAATGCAGCCTGGCAGATCCGCACAGACCGGGGACTGTCACTGTGTAATGCAGCCTGGCAGATCCGCACAGACCGGGGACTGTCACTGTGTAATGCAGCCTGGCAGATCCGCACAGACCGGGGACTGTCACTGTGTAATGCAGCCTGGCAGATCCGCACAGACCGGGGACTGTCACTGTGTAATGCAGCCTGGCAGATCCGCACAGACCGGGGACTGTCACTGTGTAATGCAGCCTGGCAGATCCGCACAGACCGGGGACTGTCACTGTGTAATGCAGCCTGGCAGATCCGCACAGACCGGTGACTGTCACTGTGTAATGCAGCCTGGCAGATCCGCACAGACCGGGGACTGTCACTGTGTAATGCAGCCTGGCAGATCCGCACAGACCGGGGACTGTCACTGTGTAATGCAGCCTGGCAGATCCGCACAGACCGGGGACTGTCACTGTGTAATGCAGCCTGGCACATCCGCACAGACCGGGGACTGTCACTGTGTAATGCAGCCTGGCAGATCCACACAGACCGGGGACTGTCACTGTGTAATGCAGCCTGGCAGATCCGCACAGACCGGGGACTGTCACTGTGTAATGCAGCCTGGCAGATCCGCACAGACCCGGGACTGTCACTGTGTAATGCAGCCTGGCAGATCCGCACAGACCAGTGACTGTCACTGTGTAATGCAGCCTGGCAGATCCGCACAGACCGGGGACTGTCACTGTGTAATGCAGCCTGGCAGATCCGCACAGACCGGGGACTGTCACTGTGTAATGCAGCCTGGCAGATCCACACAGACCGGGGACTGTCACTGTGTAATGCAGCCTGGCAGATCCGCACAGACCGGGGACTGTCACTGTGTAATGCAGCCTGGCAGATCCGCACAGACCGGGGACTGTCACTGTGTAATGCAGCCTGGCAGATCCGCACAGACCGGGGACTGTCACTGTGTAATGCAGCCTGGCAGATCCGCACAGACCGGGGACTGTCACTCTGTAATGCAGCCTGGCAGATCCGCACAGACCGGTGACTGTCACTGTGTAATGCAGCCTGGCAGATCCGCACAGACCGGGGACTGTCACTGTGTAATGCAGCCTGGCAGATCCGCACAGACCGGGGACTGTCACTGTGTAATGCAGCCTGGCAGATCCGCACAGACCGGGCACTGTCACTGTGTAATGCAGCCTGGCAGATCCGCACAGACCGGGGACTGTCACTGTGTAATGCAGCCTGGCAGATCCGCACAGACCGGGGACTGTCACTGTGTAATGCAGCCTGGCAGATCCGCACAGACCGGGGACTGTCACTGTGCCCCGCAGCCTGGCAGATCCGCACAGACCGGGGACTGTCACTGTGTAATGCAGCCTGGCAGATCCGCACAGACCGGGGACTGTCACTGTGTAATGCAGCCTGGCAGATCCGCACACACCGGGGACTGTCACTGTGTAATGCAGCCTGGCAGATCCGCACAGACCGGGGACTGTCACTGTGTAATGCAGCCTGGCAGATCCGCACAGACCGGGCACTGTCACTGTGTAATGCAGCCTGGCAGATCCGCACAGACCGGGGACTGTCACTGTGTAATGCAGCCTGGCAGATCCGCACAGACCGGGGACTGTCACTGTGCCCCGCAGCCTGGCAGATCCGCACAGACCGGGGACTGTCACTGTGTAATGCAGCCTGGCAGATCCGCACAGACCGGGGACTGTCACTGTGTAATGCAGCCTGGCAGATCCGCACAGACCGGGGGTTGTCACTGTGTAATGCAGCCTGGCAGATCCGCACAGACCGGGGACTGTCACTGTGTAATGCAGCCTGGCAGATCCGCACAGACCGGGGACTGTCACTGTGTAATGCAGCCTGGCAGATCCGCACAGACCGGGGACTGTCACTGTGTAATGCAGCCTGGCAGATCCGCACAGACCAGGGACTGTCACTGTGTAATGCAGCCTGGCAGATCCGCACAGACCGGGGACTGTCACTGTGTAATTCAGCCTGGCAGATCCGCACAGACCGGGGACTGTCACTGTGTAATGCAGCCAGGCAGATCCGCACAGACCGGGGACTGTCACTGTGTAATGCAGCCTGGCAGATCCGCACAGACCGGGGACTGTCACTGTGTAATTCAGCCTGGCAGATCCGCACAGACCGGGGACTGTCACTGTGTAATGCAGCCTGGCAGATCCGCACAGACCGGGGACTGTCACTGTGTAATGCAGCCTGGCAGATCCGCACAGACCGGGGACTGTCACTGTGTAATGCAGCCTGGCAGATCCGCACAGACCGGGGACTGTCACTGTGTAATGCAGCCTGGCAGATCCGCACAGACCGGGGACTGTCACTGTGTAATGCAGCCTGGCAGATCCGCACAGACCGGGGACTGTCACTGTGTAATGCAGCCTGGCAGATCCGCACACACCGGGGACTGTCACTGTGTAATGCAGCCTGGCAGATCCGCACAGACCGGGGACTGTCACTGTGTAATGCAGCCTGGCAGATCTGCACAGACCGGGGACTGTCACTGTGTAATGCAGCCTGGCAGATCCACACAGACCGGGGACTGTCACTGTGTAATGCAGCCTGGCAGATCCGCACAGACCGGGGACTGTCACTGTGTAATGCAGCCTGGCAGATCCGCACACACCGGGGACTGTCACTGTGTAATGCAGCCTGGCAGATCCGCACAGACCGGGGACTGTCACTGTGTAATGCAGCCTGGCAGATCCGCACAGACCGGGGACTGTCACTGTGTAATGCAGCCTGGCAGATCCGCACAGACCGGGGACTGTCACTGTGTAATGCAGCCTGGCAGATCCGCACAGACCGGGGACTGTCACTGTGTAATGCAGCCTGGCAGATCCGCACAGACCGGGGACTGTCACTGTGTAATGCAGCCTGGCAGATCCGCACAGACCGGGGACTGTCACTGTGTAATGCAGCCTGGCAGATCCGCACAGACCGGGGACTGTCACTGTGTAATGCAGCCTGGCAGATCCGCACAGACCGGGGACTGTCACTGTGTAATGCAGCCTGGCAGATCCGCACAGACCGGGGACTGTCACTGTGTAATGCAGCCTGGCAGATCCGCAGAGACCGGGGACTGTCACTGTGTAATGCAGCCTGGCAGATCCGCACAGACCGGGGACTGTCACTGTGTAATGCAGCCTGGCAGATCCGCACAGACCGGGGACTGTCACTGTGTAATGCAGCCTGGCAGATCCGCACAGACCGGGGACTGTCACTGTGTAATGCAGCCTGGCAGATCCGCACAGACCGGGGACTGTCACTGTGTAATGCAGCCTGGCAGATCCGCACAGACCGGAGACTGTCACTGTGTAATGCAGCCTGGCAGATCCACACAGACCGGAGACTGTCACTGTGTAATGCAGCCTGGCAGATCCGCACAGACCGGGGACTGTCACTGTGTAATGCAGCCTGGCAGATCCGCACACACCGGGGACTGTCACTGTGTAATGCAGCCTGGCAGATCCGCACAGACCGGGGACTGTCACTGTGTAATGCAGCCTGGCAGATCCGCACAGACCGGGGACTGTCACTGTGTAATGCAGCCTGGCAGATCCGCACAGACCGGGGACTGTCACTGTGTAATGCAGCCTGGCAGATCCGCACAGACCGGGGACTGTCACTGTGTAATGCAGCCTGGCAGATCCGCACAGACCGGGGACTGTCACTGTGTAATGCAGCCTGGCAGATCCGCACAGACCGGGGACTGTCACTGTGTAATGCAGCCTGGCAGATCCGCACAGACCGGGGACTGTCACTGTGTAATGCAGCCTGGCAGATCCGCACAGACCGGGGACTGTCACTGTGTAATGCAGCCTGGCAGATCCGCACAGACCGGGGACTGTCACTGTGTAATGCAGCCTGGCAGATCCGCACAGACCGGGGACTGTCACTGTGTAATGCAGCCTGGCAGATCCGCACAGACCGGGGACTGTCACTGTGTAATGCAGCCTGGCAGATCCGCACAGACCGGTGACTGTCACTGTGTAATGCAGCCTGGCAGATCCGCACAGACCGGGGACTGTCACTGTGTAATGCAGCCTGGCAGATCCGCACAGACCGGGGACTGTCACTGTGTAATGCAGCCTGGCAGATCCGCACAGACCGGTGACTGTCACTGTGTAATGCAGCCTGGCAGATCCGCACAGACCGGGGACTGTCACTGTGTAATGCAGCCTGGCAGATCCGCACAGACCGGGGACTGTCACTGTGTAATGCAGCCTGGCAGATCCGCACCTGCAGACACCGCAGCGATCCTTTGCGTGTGATCGGTGCCACCAGGGGATGCAGCTCTGCCGCGCGGTCACCAGAGGGCGCTGCTCCCCCGCATCAGTCTGTGCTGGAGGCGGTGAGTGCGGGGCTCAGTGCATCTGTGAGGAGCGGAGGCTGCACATGGCAGAGGGAGCACGGAGAGCCGGGGACCGGGAGCACTGCACTGACCGAGCTCTGCCCGGAGAACTGCACTGACCGAGCTCAGCCCGGAGAACTGCACTGACCGAGCTCTGCCCGGAGAACTGCACTGACCGAGCTCTGCCCGGAGAACTGCACTGACCGAGCTCTGCCAGGAGGACTAGGCACCTGGAGGACTGCACCGACCGAGCACTGCAAGGAGGAGTGCACTGACTGAATTCAGCCAAGAGCACTGTACTGACCAAGCTCTGCCAGGGGGAGTGCACTGACTGAATTCTGCCAGGGGGACTATATTGACTAAGCTCTGCCAGGAGGACCAGGCACCTGGAGGACCGTACTGATTGAGCTCTGCCAGGAGGACCGGACACTGGGAGGACAGCACTGACTGAGCTCTGCCAGGAGGACCAGGCACCTGGAGGACAGCACTGACTGAGCTCTGCCAGGAGGACCGGACACTGGGAGGACAGCACTGACCGAGCTCTGCCAGGAGGATAGGGCACCTGGAGGACAGCAGTGACTGAGCTCTGCCAGGAGGACCGGACACTGGGAGGACAGCACTGACCGAGCTCTGCCAGGAGGACCAGGCACCTGGAGGACAGCAGTGACTGAGCTCTGCCAGGAGGACCGGACACTGGGAGGACAGCACTGACTGAGCTCTGCCAGGAGGACCGGACACTGGGAGGACAGCAGTGACTGAGCTCTGCCAGGAGGACCGGACACTGGGAGGACAGCACTGACTGAGCTCTGCCAGGAGGACCGGACACTGGGAGGACAGCACTGACCGAGCTCTGCCAGGAGGACCGGACACTGGGAGGACAGCACTGACCGAGCTCTGCCAGGAGGACCGGACACTGGGAGGACAGCACTGACCGAGCTCTGCCAGGAGGACCGGACACTGGGAGGACAGCACTGACCGAGCTCTGCCAGGAGGACCGGACACTGGGAGGACAGCACTGACCGAGCTCTGCCAGGAGGACCGGACACTGGGAGGACAGCCTGACCGAGCTCTGCCAGGAGGACCGGACACTGGGAGGACAGCACTGACTGAGCTCGGCCAGGAGGACCGGACACTGGGAGGACAGCACTGACCGAGCTCTGCCAGGAGGACCGGACACTGGGAGGACAGCCTGACCGAGCTCTGCCAGGAGGACCGGACACTGGGAGGACAGCACTGACTGAGCTCTGCCAGGAGGACCGGACACTGGGAGGACAGCACTGACTGAGCTCTGCCAGGAGGACCGGACACTGGGAGGACAGCACTGACCGAGCTCTGCCAGGAGGACCGGACACTGGGAGGACAGCACTGACTGAGCTCTGCCAGGAGGACCGGACACTGGGAGGACAGCACTGACCGAGCTCTGCCAGGAGGATAGGGCATCGGGAGAGCAGCATTGACCAAGCTCTGCCCGGAGGACATGGACCCTGCACGGCTGCCCGGGAACCTTAGCGCCCTGCACGAGCTGCTGTGTCGGCGCAGTCTGCTCACCCGGCTCCATAACTGGCACAACCTGAGCAGCAATGTCACCTGGAACCTGACAGCTGGCCTCAACCTCAGCTGTGACCTGGTGGGCAGCAGAAGACCGCAAAGCCCAGGAGGTAAGGAGGGCAGGTGGCACGGGAGAAACAGAAGGCACTGTACTAAGTGCTCAGTTATTACAGTCTCATGCATGGTGGATGTAGAACCCCAAACTAAGCGTCACCTGGGTATCTGCTGCCCCAAACTAAGCGTCACCAGGGTATCTGCTCCCCCAAACTAAGAGTCACCAGGGTATCTTCTGCCCCAAACTAAGCGTCACCTGGGTATCTGCTGCCCCAAACTAAGAGTCACCAGGGTATCTGCTGCCCCAAACTAAGCGTCACCTGGGCATCTTCTGCCCCAAACTAAGCGTCACCTGGGTATCTGCTGCCCCAAACTAAGCGTCACCTGGGTATCTGCTGCCCCAAAACTTAAGCATCACCTGGGTATCTGCTGCCCCAAACTAAGCGTCACCTGGGTATCTGCTGCCCCAAACTAAGCGTCACCTGGGTATCTGCTGCCCCAAACTAAGCGTCACCTGGGTATCTGCTGCCCCAAACTAAGCATCACCTGGGTATCTGCTGCCCCAAACTAAGCATCACCCCCTATATCTGCTGCCCCAAACTAAGCGTCACCTGGGTATCTGCTGCCCCAAAACTAAGCATCACCTGGGTATCTGCTGCCCCAAACTAAGCGTCACCTGGGTATCTGCTGCCCCAAACTAAGCGTCACCTGGGCATCTGCTGCCCCAAACTAAGCGTCACCTGGGCATCTGCTGCCCCAAACTAAGCGTCACCTGGGCATCTGCTGCCCCAAACTAAGCATCACCCCCTATATCTGCTGCCCCAAACTAAGCGTCACCTGGGTATCTGCTGCCCCAAACTAAGCGTCACCTGGGTATCTGCTGCCCCAAACTAAGCATCACCTGGGTATCTGCTGCCCCAAACTAAGCGTCACCTGGGCATCTGCTGCCCCAAACTAAGCGTCACCTGGGCATCTGCTGCCCCAAACTAAGCATCACCCCCTATATCTGCTGCCCACACTTCTCTTTGCCATCTTTCTATCCCAAGGATATCTCTTCTTTCTTGTTATAAACCTCACTTCTTGGTCTCCTCTCCTGTCTCCTCTCCTGTATTCTCTGCTGTCTCCTCTCCTGTCTCCTCTCCTGTCTCCTCTCCTGTCTCCTCTCCTGTCTCCTCTCCTGTCTCCTCTCCTGTCTCCTCTCCTGTCTCCTCTCTTGTCTCCTCTCTTGTCTCCTCTCTTGTCTCCTCTCTTGTCTCCTCTCCTGTCTCCTCTCCTGTCTCCTCTCCTGTCTCCTCTCCTGTCTCCTCTCCTGTCTCCTCTCCTGTCTCCTCTCCTGTCTCCTCTCCTGTCTCCTCTCCTGTCTCCTCTCCTGTATTCTCTCCTGTCTCCTCTCCTGTATTCTCTGCTGTCTCCTCTCCTGTCTCCTCTCCTGTCTCCTCTCCTGTCTCCTCTCCGGTCACCTCTCCTGTCTCCTCTCCTGTATTCTCTCCTGTCTCCTCTCCTGTATTCTCTCCTGTCTCCTCTCCTGTATTCTCTGCTGTCTCCTCTCCTGTCTCCTCTCCTGTCTCCTCTCCTGTCTCCTCTCCTGTCTCCTCTCCTGTCTCCTCTCCTGTCTCCTCTCCTGTCTTCTCTGCTGTCTCCTCTCCTGTCTCCTTTCCTGTCTCCTCTCCTGTCTCCTCTCCTGTCTCCTCTCCTGTATTCTCTGCTGTCTCCTCTCCTGTCTCCTCTCCTGTATACTCTTCTGTCACCTCTCCTGTATTCTCTGCTGTCTCCTCTCCTGTATTCTCTGCTGTCTCCTCTCCTGTATTCTCTGCTGTCTCCTCTCCTGTATTCTCTGCTGTCTCCTCTCCTGTCTCCTCTCCTGTATACTCTTCTGTCACCTCTCCTGTATTCTCTGCTGTCTCCTCTCCTGTGTTCTCTGCTGTCTCCTCTCCTGTATTCTCTGCTGTCTCCTCTCCTGTATTCTCTGCTTTCTCCTCTTCTGTCACCTCTCCTGTATTCTCTGCTGTCTCCTCTCCTGTATTCTCTGCTTTCTCCTCTCCTGTATTCTCTGCTGTCTCCTCTTCTGTCTCCTCTCCTGTCTCCTCTCCTGTCTCCTCTCCTGTCTCCTCTCCTGTCTCCTCTCCTGTCTCCTCTCCTGTCTCCTCTCCTGTCTCCTCTCCTGTATTCTCTGCTGTCTCCTCTTCGGTCACCTCTCCTGTATTCTCTGCTGTCTCCTCTTCGGTCACCTCTCCTGTATTCTCTGCTGTCTCCTCTCCGGTCACCTCTCCTGTATTCTCTGCTGTCTCCTCTTCGGTCACCTCTCCTGTATTCTCTCCTGTCTCCTCTCCTGTCTCCTCTCCTGTCTCCTCTCCTGTCTCCTCTCCGGTCACCTCTCCGGTCACCTCTCCTGTATTCTCTGCTGTCTCCTCTCCGGTCACCTCTCCTGTATTCTCTGCTGTCTCCTCTCCGGTCACCTCTCCTGTATTCTCTGCTGTCTCCTCTCCGGTCACCTCTCCTGTATTCTCTGCTGTCTCCTCTCCGGTCACCTCTCCTGTATTCTCTGCTGTCTCCTCTTCGGTCACCTCTCCTGTATTCTCTGCTGTCTCCTCTTCGGTCACCTCTCCTGTATTCTCTGCTGTCTCCTCTCCGGTCACCTCTCCTGTATTCTCTGCTGTCTCCTCTTCTGTCTCCTCTCCTGTGTTCTCTGCTGTCTCCTCTCCTGTGTTCTCTGCTGTCTCCTCTCCTGTGTTCTCTGCTGTCTCCTCTCCTGTATTCTCTGCTGTCTCCTCTCCTGTGTTCTCTGCTGTCTCCTCTCCTGTGTTCTCTGCTGTCTCCTCTCCTGTGTTCTCTGCTGTCTCCTCTTCGGTCACCTCTCCTGTATTCTCTGCTGTCTCCTCTCCGGTCACCTCTCCTGTATTCTCTGCTGTCTCCTCTCCGGTCACCTCTCCTATATTCTCTGCTGTCTCCTCTTCTGTCTCCTCTCCTGTGTTCTCTGCTGTCTCCTCTCCTGTATTCTCTGCTGTCTCCTCTCCGGTCACCTCTCCTGTATTCTCTGCTGTCTCCTCTTCGGTCACCTCTCCTGTATTCTCTGCTGTCTCCTCTTCGGTCACCTCTCCTGTATTCTCTGCTGTCTCCTCTCCGGTCACCTCTCCTGTATTCTCTGCTGTCTCCTCTTCTGTCTCCTCTCCTGTGTTCTCTGCTGTCTCCTCTCCTGTGTTCTCTGCTGTCTCCTCTCCTGTGTTCTCTGCTGTCTCCTCTCCTGTATTCTCTGCTGTCTCCTCTCCTGTGTTCTCTGCTGTCTCCTCTCCTGTGTTCTCTGCTGTCTCCTCTCCTGTGTTCTCTGCTGTCTCCTCTTCGGTCACCTCTCCTGTATTCTCTGCTGTCTCCTCTCCGGTCACCTCTCCTATATTCTCTGCTGTCTCCTCTTCTGTCTCCTCTCCTGTGTTCTCTGCTGTCTCCTCTCCTGTGTTCTCTGCTGTCTCCTCTCCTGTGTTCTCTGCTGTCTCCTCTCCTGTGTTCTCTGCTGTCTCCTCTCCTGTATTCTCTGCTGTCTCCTCTTCTGTCTCCTCTCCTGTGTTCTCTGCTGTCTCCTCTTCTGTGTCCTCTCCTGTATTCTCTGCTGTCTCCTCTCCTGTGTTCTCTGCTGTCTCCTCTTCTGTCTCCTCTCCTGTGTTCTCTGCTGTCTCCTCTTCTGTGTCCTCTCCTGTATTCTCTGCTGTCTCCTCTCCTGTGTTCTCTGCTGTCTCCTCTTCTGTTACTTCTGTATTCTCTGCTATCCTCTTTCATACCGGACTGTCAGCTCCCTCTTCTTCCATCACCTCTCTGCCCTCATTTCTTCCTCCACTAACCTCTCGTATTCATGTCCCGTTCACACCACGCATCGCTGTCACCTTCCATGGCTGACAGTTAAGTCTTCTGTCCCTCTGACATCGCTCCTTCTTTACTATCACATATTTCCCTCTGCAAATTGCCTCTTGGAAGTAGCACTTTCCCTCTGTCACCTCTTCCATCCCGCTGTCAGTTCTCCTCTCCCTCTGTCACCTCTTCCATCCCGCTGTCAGTTCTCCTCTCCCTCTGTCACCTCTTCCATCCCGCTGTCAGTTCTATTCCCCTCTGTCACCTCTTCCATCCCGCTGTCAGTTCTATTCCCCTCTGTCACCTCTTCCATCCCGCTGTCAGTTCTATTCCCCTCTGTCACCTCTTCCATCCCGCTGTCAGTTCTATTCCCCTCTGTCACCTCTTCCATCCCGCTGTCAGTTCTAGTTCCCTCTGTCACCTCTTCCATCCCGCTGTCAGTTCTCCTCTCCCTCTGTCACCTCTTCCATCCCGCTGTCAGTTCTCCTCTCCCTCTGTCACCTCTTCCATCCCGCTGTCAGTTCTATTCCCCTCTGTCACCTCTTCCATCCCGCTGTCAGTTCTATTCCCCTCTGTCACCTCTTCCATCCCGCTGTCAGTTCTATTCCCCTCTGTCACCTCTTCCATCCCGCTGTCAGTTCTAGTTCCCTCTGTCACCTCTTCCATCCCGCTGTCAGTTCTCCTCTCCCTCTGTCACCTCTTCCATCCCGCTGTCAGTTCTCCTTTCCTTTTGTCACCTCTTCCATCTCGCTGTCAGTTCTCCTTTCCTTTTGTCACCTCTTCCATCCCGCTGTCAGTTCTCCTTTCCTTTTGTCACCTCTTCCATCTCGTTGTCAGTTCTCCTTTCCTTTTGTCACCTCTTCCATCCCACTGTCAGTTCTCCTTTCCTTTTGTCACCTCTTCCATCTCGCTGTCAGTTCTCCTTTCCTTTTGTCACCTCTTCCATTCCGCTGTCAGTTCTCCTTTCCTTTTGTTACCTCTTACATCCGGCTGTCAGTTCACCTTTCCCTCTGTCACCTCTTACTTCCCGCTGTCAGTTCTCCTCTCCCTCTGTCACCTCTTCCATCCCGCTGTCAGTTCTCCTCTCCCTCTGTCACCTCTTCCATTCCGCTGTCAGTTCTCCTCTCCCTCTGTCACCTCTTCCATCCCGCTGTCAGTTCTCCTCTCCCTCTGTCACCTCTTCCATCCCGCTGTCAGTTCTCCTTTCCTTTTGTCACCTCTTCCATCTCGCTGTCAGTTCTTCTTTCCCTCTATCACCTCTTCCATCTCGCTGTCAGTTCTCCTTTCCTTTTGTTACCTCTTCCATCTCGCTGTCAGTTCTCCTTTCCTTTTGTTACCTCTTACATCCAGCTGTCAGTTCACCTTTCCCTCTGTCACCTCTTCCATCCCGCTGTCAGTTCTCCTCTCCCTCTGTCACCTCTTCCATCCCGCTGTCAGTTCTCCTCTCCCTCTGTCACCTCTTCCATTCCGCTGTCAGTTCTCCTCTCCCTCTGTCACCTCTTCCATCCCGCTGTCAGTTCTCCTCTCCCTCTGTCACCTCTTCCATTCCGCTGTCAGTTCTCCTTTCCTTTTGTCACCTCTTCCATCCCGCTGTCAGTTCTCCTCTCCCTCTGTCACCTCTTCCATCCCGCTGTCAGTTCTCCTTTCCTTTTGTTACCTCTTCCATCTCGCTGTCAGTTCTCCTTTCCTTTTGTTACCTCTTACATCCAGCTGTCAGTTCACCTTTCCCTCTGTCACCTCTTCCATCCCGCTGTCAGTTCTCCTCTCCCTCTGTCACCTCTTCCATCCCGCTGTCAGTTCTCCTCTCCCTCTGTCACCTCTTTCATCCCGCTGTCAGTTCTCCTCTCCCTCTGTCACCTCTTTCATCCCGCTGTCAGTTCTCCTCTCCCTCTGTCACCTCTTCCATTCCGCTGTCAGTTCTCCTCTCCCTCTGTCACCTCTTTCATCTCGCTGTCAGTTCTCCTCTCCCTCTGTCACCTTTTCCATTCCGCTGTCAGTTCTCCTCTCCCTCTGTCACCTCTTCCATCCCGCTTTCAGTTCTCCTCTCCCTCTGTCACCTCGTTCATCCCGCTGTCAGTTCTCCTCTCCCTCTGTCACCTCTTCCATCCCGCTGTCAGTTCTCCTTTCCCTCTGTCACCTCTTCCATCCCGCTGTCAGTTCTCCTCTCCCTCTGTCACCTCTTCCATCCCGCTTTCAGTTCTCCTCTCCCTCTGTCACTTCTTCCATCCCGCTGTCAGTTCTCCTTTCCCTCTGTCACCTCTTCCATCCCGCTGTCAGTTCTCCTCTCCCTCTGTCACCTCTTCCATCCCGCTGTCAGTTCTCCTCTCCCTCTGTCACCTCTTCCATCCCGCTGTCAGTTCTCCTCTCCCTCTGTCACCTCTTCCATCCCGCTGTCAGTTCTCCTCTCCCTCTGTCACCTCTTCCATCCCGCTGTCAGTTCTCCTCTCCCTCTGTCACCTCTTCCATCCCGCTGTCAGTTCTCCTCTCCCTCTGTCACCTCTTCCATCCCGCTGTCAGTTCTCCTCTCCCTCTGTCACCTCTTCCATCCCGCTGTCAGTTCTCCTCTCCCTCTGTCACCTCTTCCATCCCGCTGTCAGTTCTCCTCTCCCTCTGTCACCTCTTCCATCCCGCTGTCAGTTCTCCTCTCCCTCTGTCACCTCTTCCATCCCGCTGTCAGTTCTCCTCTCCCTCTGTCACCTCTTCCATCCCGCTGTCAGTTCTCCTCTCCCTCTGTCACCTCTTCCATCCCGCTGTCAGTTCTCCTCTCCCTCTGTCACCTCTTCCATCCCGCTGTCAGTTCTCCTCTCCCTCTGTCACCTCTTCCATCCCGCTGTCAGTTCTCCTCTCCCTCTGTCACCTCTTCCATCCCGCTGTCAGTTCTCCTCTCCCTCTGTCACCTCTTCCATCCCGCTGTCAGTTCTCCTCTCCCTCTGTCACCTCTTCCATCCCGCTGTCAGTTCTCCTCTCCCTCTGTCACCTCTTCCATCCCGCTGTCAGTTCTCCTCTCCCTCTGTCACCTCTTCCATCCCGCTGTCAGTTCTCCTCTCCCTCTGTCACCTCTTCCATCCCGCTGTCAGTTCTCCTCTCCCTCTGTCACCTCTTCCATCCCGCTGTCAGTTCTCCTCTCCCTCTGTCACCTCTTCCATCCCGCTGTCAGTTCTCCTCTCCCTCTGTCACCTCTTCCATCCCGCTGTCAGTTCTCCTCTCCCTCTGTCACCTCTTCCATCCCGCTGTCAGTTCTCCTCTCCCTCTGTCACCTCTTCCATCCCGCTGTCAGTTCTCCTCTCCCTCTGTCACCTCTTCCATCCCGCTGTCAGTTCTCCTCTCCCTCTGTCACCTCTTCCATCCCGCTGTCAGTTCTCCTCTCCCTCTGTCACCTCTTCCATCCCGCTGTCAGTTCTCCTCTCCCTCTGTCACCTCTTCCATCCCGCTGTCAGTTCTCCTCTCCCTCTGTCACCTCTTCCATCCCGCTGTCAGTTCTCCTCTCCCTCTGTCACCTCTTCCATCCCGCTGTCAGTTCTCCTCTCCCTCTGTCACCTCTTCCATCCCGCTGTCAGTTCTCCTCTCCCTCTGTCACCTCTTCCATCCCGCTGTCAGTTCTCCTCTCCCTCTGTCACCTCTTCCATCCCGCTGTCAGTTCTCCTCTCCCTCTGTCACCTCTTCCATCCCGCTGTCAGTTCTCCTCTCCCTCTGTCACCTCTTCCATCCCGCTGTCAGTTCTCCTCTCCCTCTGTCACCTCTTCCATCCCGCTGTCAGTTCTCCTCTCCCTCTGTCACCTCTTCCATCCCGCTGTCAGTTCTCCTCTCCCTCTGTCACCTCTTCCATCCCGCTGTCAGTTCTCCTCTCCCTCTGTCACCTCTTCCATCCCGCTGTCAGTTCTCCTCTCCCTCTGTCACCTCTTCCATCCCGCTGTCAGTTCTCCTCTCCCTCTGTCACCTCTTCCATCCCGCTGTCAGTTCTCCTCTCCCTCTGTCACCTCTTCCATCCCGCTGTCAGTTCTCCTCTCCCTCTGTCACCTCTTCCATCCCGCTGTCAGTTCTCCTCTCCCTCTGTCACCTCTTCCATCCCGCTGTCAGTTCTCCTCTCCCTCTGTCACCTCTTCCATCCCGCTGTCAGTTCTCCTCTCCCTCTGTCACCTCTTCCATCCCGCTTTCAGTTCTCCTCTCCCTCTGTCACCTCTTCCATCCCGCTTTCAGTTCTCCTCTCCCTCTGTCACCTCTTCCATCCCGCTGTCAGTTCTCCTTTCCCTCTGTCACCTCTTCCATCCCGCTGTCAGTTCTCCTCTCCCTCTGTCACCTCTTCCATCCCGCTGTCAGTTCTCCTCTCCCTCTGTCACCTCTTCCATCCCGCTTTCAGTTCTCCTCTCCCTCTGTCACCTCTTCCATCCCGCTTTCAGTTCTCCTCTCCCTCTGTCACCTCTTCCATCCCGCTGTCAGTTCTCCTCTCCCTCTGTCACCTCTTCCATCCCGCTGTCAGTTCTCCTCTCCCTCTGTCACCTCTTCCATCCCGCTTTCAGTTCTCCTCTCCCTCTGTCACCTCTTCCATCCCGCTGTCAGTTCTCCTCTCCCTCTGTCACCTCTTCCATGTTCCCTCTATCACCTTTACTATTGTGTTTCTCATCTTTCATCTCGGTGTTTTTTCTGGTGTCACATTCCTTTTTATATCCCATCTACATCCATTTCCTTGTCTTCTTTATATTCCACCTTCCTCTCACTTAAGGTGGTGTCACACACAACGACAACGACGTCGCTGCTACGTCACCATTTTCTGTGACGTTGCAGCGATGTCTCGTCGCTGTCGCTTTGTGTGACATCCAGCAACGAGCTGGCCCCTGCGGTGAGGTCGCCGCTCGTTCCTGAATGTCCAGCTTCATTTTCTGGTCGTCGATCTCCCGCTGTGACGCACAGATCGCTGTGTGTGACAGCGAGAGAGCGACGAAATGAAGCGAGCAGGGAGCAGGAGCCGGCATCTGGCAGCTGCGGTAAGCTGTAACCAAGGTAAACATCGGGTAACCAAGGTAGTTACCCGATATTTACCTTCGTTACCAGCGTCCACCGCTCTCGCTGCCAGTGCCGGCTCCTGCTTTCTGCACATGTAGCTGCAGTACACATCGGGTAATTAACCCGATGTGTACTGTAGCTAGGAGAGCAGGGAGCCAGCGCTAAGCAGTGTGCGCGGCTCCCTGCTCTCTGCACATGTTGCAGAACAGCGACGCATGTCGTTATGATCGCTGCTTCGGCTGCTGTGTTTGACAGCTAAGCAGCGATCATAACAGCGACTTACAAGGTCGCTGCGACGTCACAGAAAATGGTGACGTAACAGCGACGTCGTTGTCGCTGTCGTTTAGTGTGACCCCAGCTTTACCTTTCCCACTCTCTCCTTTTGTTTGTTTTCTCGTCACCCTCTTTCCCAGTGTAATTGTTTTCCACTGCTGCCTCTCCTATCATCTCCCCTGCTATCCCTCAGTATACTTGCTGCTGTTCTGATACACTTAGTGCTGCTGTGACCTGATATACTCGGTGCTGTTCTGATATACTTAGTGCTGCTGTGACCTGATATACTTGGTGCTGTTCTGATATACTTAGTGCTGCTGTGACCTGATATACTTGGTGCTGTTCTGATATTCTTAGTGCTGCTGTGACCTGATATACTTGGAGCTGTTCTGATATACTTAGTGCTGCTGTGACCTGTTATACTTGGTGCTGTTCTGATATACTTAGTGCTGCTGTGACCTGATATACTTGGAGCTGTTCTGATACATTTAGTGCTGCTGTGACCTGATATACTTGGTGCTGTTCTGACATACTTAGTGCTGCTGTGACCTGATATTCTTGGTGTTGTTCTGATATACTTAGTGCTGCTGTGACCTGTAATTCTTGGTTTGTTCTGATATACTTAGTGCTACTGTGACCTGTTATTCTTGGTTTGTTCTTATATACTAAGTGCTGCTGTGACCTGTTATACTTGGTGCTGTTCTGATATACTTAGTGCTGCTGTGACCTGATATACTCGGTGCTGTTGTGATATACTTAGTGCTGCTGTGACCTGATATACTTGGTGCTCTTCTGATATACTTAGTGCTGCTGTGACCTGATATTCTTGGTTTGTTCTGATATAATTAGTGCTGCTGTGACCTGTTATACTTGGTGCTGTTCTGATATACTTAGTGCTGCTGTGACCTGTTATTCTTGGTTTGTTCTGATATACTTAGTGCTGCTGTGACCTGTTATTCTTGGTTTGTTCTGATATACTTAGTGCTGCTGTGACCTGTTATACTTGGTGCTGTTCTGATATAATTAGTGCTGCTGTGACCTGTTATTCTTGGTTTGTTCTGATATAATTAGTGCTGCTGTGACCTGTTATACTTGGAGCTGTTCTGATATACTTAGTGCTGCTGTGACCTAATATACTCGGTGCTGTTCTGACATACTTAGTGCTGCTATGACCTGATATTCTTGGTGCTGTTCTGATATACTTAGTGCTGCTGTGACCTGATATACTTGGTGTTGTTCTGATATACTTAGTGCTGCTGTGACCTGTTATACTTGGTGCTGTTCTGATATACTTAGTGCTGCTGTGACCTGTTAGACTGTGGAGACCCGTATGTTTGAAGCGGTGCCCTCCCCTCTTCCCCCCAGTCCCCAAATGAAAACACGGGCAGGCCTAGATGGGGTGAAAACAGGTCGGTCACAGTTTATTAAGTTCATAGGTAGAGAAGGGGCCTTCCATGTCATTACGAGCTCGTCGCCGCAACCTTGTCTGCGACCGACCGGCGTGCAGCCAACGAGCTGTTACGACCTTGGCCCCCTCTCCGCCATTTTCCGCTGTGACGTAATTTCAAATACTAGGGTTGCATCTATATTCATATATTCAGTTAACACACAATTATTCTGGTAAAAAAACAATAAAACTAATAAGAGGGTGCTGAGCATATAAGGGAGGGAGGGTGGGACAAAAGCTTCTAGAGGGGCAGCCAGAGGGAAAGAGGAAATCGCTGACCCCGGGCACTGAATTTAACCCCTGTAGGTGTGGCTGGACCCCCCTTTCTCTTGTGATCCCGTTGGTCAGCTGGGCATCCCAATTAGTGGCTCACCTAGGGAATGGTGGAAAGAGGGGATATGGGCACGACCCTTGCTTCCTTTAGGATTGGTCAGGGGGGGCTCCACAGTCAGAGACACGTTCCTTAAGCAGTATCGTGCCTGCCAGACTGTGGAGACCCGTATGTTTGAAGCGGTGCCCTCCCCTCTTCCCCCCAGTCCCCAAATGAAAACACGGGCAGGCCTAGATGGGGTGAAAACAGGTCGGTCACAGTTTATTAAGTTCATAGGTAGAGAAGGGGCCTTCCATGTCATTACGAGCTCGTCGCCGCAACCTTGTCTGCGACCGACCGGCGTGCAGCCAACGAGCTGTTACGACCTTGGCCCCCTCTCCGCCATTTTCCGCCACGGAGGATCATGTGTACCGCCTACACAGGACTCCGACCCCACCCATCACCTTCAGGGCCTGATCCTCTCCGTCCTGTATCCCGGACAACAAAATGTCTTGACCAATGTCCGTAAGGTGCACTCCGTCTGCCCTCAGCAGTGCAGAGTTATCGCCTTCCAACTGGTGGTGACGCACCACGATTCCACATCTTTCTCTCATGAATTTTGCCATTCTCGCATTGATCTTTCTCCTTGACCGCTCTATGCCATTTGCATTTTTTGCTCCGTGCCATACCGCTCGTGGTACTATCTCTGACCACACCCATACTGTATCCGGGAAGAGGTAGGCCAAACGTTCGATGTCCGTCTTCATCACTGTTAGTAGTTCGACCGTACTGCGTTTCACCAAATCATTGCCACCAGCATGGATCACCACTACCAACGGCCCCGTGGCCGACCTGGAGATGTCCACCATCTCCGGGAAAATTTGTTGCCATCTTAGCCCTCTGATGCCTCTCCAATTGACCTCAACGTTTCTGAAGCCAGGGTTCTTTCCTCCTGGTCGAATCATGGCTCTTTTTTCTGCCCAGTAAATATAAGAGTGACCAACTACCCAGACTGCCGGTCTGCAGTCGCCTGTAATAGATAAACGTGTTATTTCAGCAAATCCGGTCTTATATATCTGGCAAAGCAAGCGGACTTCCATCGACCCATTCTCTGCACTTCAGCCTCCGTTACTCCTGCCCTCGCTGCCTCAGTGGCTGCCCCGATTCGGAAGGAATGTGTCCCGTATTCCTTCGGATTCTCCCCAGCTTTCGCTAAGCACTGTTTAAACATTGCTTGGAATTGATACTTGGTAAGCGGGGACCCGTCCGTATGGGAAAGAAAAAATCTGCTTGCGTGTCTGATCAGCGCGTACTGTTTGACTATTTTTAGTGGGCATACTGGGCCGTCTGCTGAGTTAACCAGGACCCACGTGCCCCTCCCGGTGGGGTCGCATTTGGATTTACGCACGCGAATGCGCAGAGCGTTGCTGCATATGACTAAATCCTCGTTGAGTAACCCGCCTTCAGTTGCTGTTTTTGAGCGTGGTAACAATTCACCAATGCGCAGCGCGCCGAAAAAAACGATAGCGAAGGATGCTGATATGAGGGACGCCTCGTATGGAGACTTGCATATTGAGGGGGATATTGCAATAATGTCGTGTAGTAATTTCAGTGACATGGGGCGACGACATTCCTGACTAGGTTGAAGCCTTTTCCAGCCTTTCATGGCTTGCTTAATGACAAAGAACTTCGTCACATCCACCCACCCTGCTAATTGAAAAAAGAAGGCTATCCCTGATAAATGCCGTTGTGCCGATGTGCCCGACGCCCCTTGTTCTTTGAGCCGAAGCAAAAATTCCGTCGTCACTTCGCTTCTTGCGCGGTCGCAGTTATGAACGGGCCTACCCTGGATTAGTGAACACCACTCCTCCCAAGCCTTACCATAGACCTGCCAGGTAGCCGGTGTAACGGAGGCACGGATTAGAGGCATTAGTGATTGGCTACAGTGTCCCATAGCGATGGAGGACACGGGATACCCTCTGGATGCGCCATTGGGAGATGGTCTGTGAAGGCCTGCCAATCGGAACATAAAAGAGAGTTAACAAGGTTATCGTCTATGTCTGCCGTTATATGAGCTCGGCACCAGATGTTGTGTCTCAGGCATAGAAGGGCGAGCCTGCGTAGCAGAGCCAGTAAGGGCAGCGACGCAGACGACATGTGATTTAAGCTCTTCGCCGTTATCAGATTTTTTGTTGGAAATCGAATGTTTGAGTTTTCCAGCTGATGACCCCATAACTCCATGGATAATACAATTGTGAATATTTCTAGCAGGGCTGGGTCACTCCCCCAGCTTGATGTGGCCCACAGATCCGGCCAGCTGCCGGTACACCACTGGTTCTTGTAGATTGCCGCAAAGCTCTTTTTATTACGTCCTCCTACAGTGAGCCCTAGGTCTGTGCTTGACGTCTCTTTAGCCATGACGCAGGTATGGCCATTGAAGGATTGAAGGAAAGTCTTCCAGACTAGTAAGTCTGCCTTCAGCGAGCGAGTGAGCCTGATTCTATGGCCTGGTTGGGAAATGCCCTTTGTTGCTAGTGATAATCGCCGAGAGAAGGCCCTGCCAACCGGCATTACGCGGCTGGCGAATGTCAGCAGACCCAGCAAGGACTGCATCTGTTGGAGGGTAACCTTTTTCGCCTCGCAGAAACCCTCCAGCATATGCAGTGTTTTCTGAATTTTTTCTGCTGGTAGGCGAAAAACCATTGCGTTAGTGTCTATCTCGATGCCGAGGAAAGGCAAGACGTTACAGGGGCCGACTGTTTTTTCGGGTGATAGCGGGACGCCGAACCGCTGAGCTATAAATTTAAATTTTGTGAGGAGGAGGGAGCAGAGTTTAGAGTTTACGGGGCCGACGAATAAAAAGTCGTCGAGGTAATGGATCAGGGAATTGCTGCCTGTTTCGTAACGAACTACCCAGTCCAGGAACGAACTGAACAACTCAAAGTAGTGACATGAGATGGAACATCCCATTGGCAGACACATATCGTAATAATAGTGTTCGTTCACCTTGCAGCCTAGCAGGTGGAAGCAGTCGGGATGCACGGGTAATAGGCGGAATGCCGCCTCTATGTCAGATTTAGCTAGCAGGGCACCGGGCCCCGCTGCGCGGACTAATTCTACTGCTTTGTCAAAGGACGCGTATGTTACCGATGCTTCCTCTGGGGGGATTCCGTCGTTAACCGATGCGCCTTTTGGGTGCCGGGTTCCTTTTTTGGGATAATGCCTAGCGGGGATATCCTGATATTTTGGAAAGGGATTGATTCAAAGGGGCCCGCCATTCGGCCTAGGTTTACTTCATTTTGAATTTTTTGTTTCAAGATGTCGGGGAATTCGCGAGCGGATTTTAGGTTATGCGCCAGGGTTGGTGTTCTATTAGGTTTGAAGGGGATAATAAAACCGTGTGTAAAGCCGGAGTGCAATTGCCTTGCAGCTTCTTTATTAGGGTAGAGGTTTAACCAGGGGGCCATTGCGGTTACGCTCACCGGGGTTCTGCCTTGTAGGCACCCTGATTGCTGGACGGGTACACCTTGCTGCTGGGTGTCCTCCTCCACAAGCAGAGCAGTCGTGTCTGTATCTGCACGATGCGTGGAAACGGCAATTTCCCTCATTAAATTGCCAGCAGGGCCCGTTTTTTCGCACGACCACTGAGTGTTGGGCTGCGGGGTAGCTAGTGGTCGTAGGTGAAAAGGGGGGCTGCTTCTGTGACAGCATCAGTCGTAACCATACGTCTGTCGCTTTAACTCCCCAGCCTAGGCTGGGTTGCAGGGCCAGCCGCCTGCGGAACTCCTCGTCATACCGCCTCCAGGCTGACCCGCCATGGGCCTTGTATGAGTTATATATCAGATCCTGATATATATAGAGCTCGGAGCAGCGTTCCGGGTGCTTCTGGCCCATAATACAGCCTAAGACTGCGAAAGCCTGTAGCCAATTATTCATCGTCTGCGCTATTTTCGGTCTATTTCTGTCGTATGAACGGTCGTTTGTCCTCCTTTCTTTATCTATAGTCAGTTGGTCGGGGGATAATAGGGACCATATGTCAATATAGTCATTATTCCAGATTTTGTCTCTTGTCTCCTGATCTATGTGCGCCCCTAGGGGGCTAATACCGCAGAAGAACGCGTCCTTGTGAAGGCTCGCTAGCTGCGGTGTAGCTTTATCTTCTGGTGTAGCGCTAGAGCGCGTCAGCTGATGAATTAATGCCTTAATGGTTGACGCTAGCTCGTTCCCCACTGCGTTATGCCCGATATTATGTACGGTGTCGTGTGCATTGGCCTCGGAGAACTCACCGCTGTGTGATGCAGGAAGAGCGACTCCATGTGATGGAGGGACCCCGGCTCCCACTCGATTGACGGACGGAGGAGCGACTCCATGTGATGGAGGGACCCCGGCTCCCGCTGGGATGATGGCTAGAGGAGAGACTCCAGGTGATGGAGGGACTCCGGCTACCGCTGGGATGATGGCTGGGGGAGTGACTCCGGGTGCTGGAGGGACTCCGGCTCCCGCTGGGATGATGGCTGGAGGAGCGACTCCGGGTGCTGGAGGGACTCCGGCTCCCGCTGGGATGATGGCTGGAGGAGCGACTCCGGGTGGTGGAGGGACTCCTGCTTGGATGATGGCTGGAGGAGCGACTCCAGGTGATGGAGGGACCCCGGCTCCCGCTGGGATGATGGCTAGAGGAGCGACTCCAGGTGATGGAGGGACTCCGGCTCCCGCTAGGATGATGGCTGGAGGAGCGACTCCGGGTGCTGGAGGGACTCCGGCTCCCGCTGGGATGATGGCTGGAGGAGCGACTCCAGGTGATGGAGGGACCCCGGCTCCCGCTAGGATGATGGCTGGAGGAGCGACTCCGGGTGCTGGAGGGACTCCGGCTACCGCTGGGATGATGGCTAGAGGAGCGACTCCAGGTGATGGAGGGACTCCGGCTACCGCTGGGATGATGGCTGGCGGAGCGACTCCGGGTGCTGGAGGGACTCCGGCTCCCGCTGGGATGATGGCTGGAGGAGCGACTCCGGGTGCTGGAGGGACTCCTGCTTGGATGATGGACTGGTAAATTTCGCCGGGCGCCCTGGGAGATGACCGGTCTCCCTGGCTGACAGCCATGGATGCGGCTCGTGACCGCTGGCGTCGGTCGAGAGGCCGGGCTAGTCTGTTGGGACTCTCGGATTTGTCGGACCATTGTGAAGATGATGATGGGGTACGCCATCTGGAGGACCGCGATCTGTGGCGGCTCCTATGGGAGCTGCGTCTCCGGTGGTAATGTGGGGATCGCCTTTTAGAGGGATGTGGGGAATGGCGTCGGGACTCGTCGGAGGAGGTTGGGGAGGACCTGCCGCGCCTATGCCTACGCCTGCTGTGGCTATGGGTGCGCTGGGGGGCGACCGAGGGGACATTATAACTTGTGCTAATTGTTTCGCAGGGCGGGTTATGTGCAGTAACTAAGTGGTTTCCGCTGGTTAATATTGGGGTGTGCACTGAATGTGGAGAGTTAGTGGGGATTACGTGGTTAGTGGTGTGCTGAGCATTGCTGGGGGGCAGGAGTATAGGGGGCATTGTATGTCTGGTAAGGGCTGTGTGAGGGGGGGCTGTTAGTGGGGCTGTGGTGTGTGTGTCTGTGGTGATTGCTGGTGTGCTGAGCATTGCTGGGGGGCAGGAGTGGGAGTATAGGGGGCATTGTATGTCTGGTAAGGGCTGTGTGAGGGGGGGCTGTTAGTGGGGCTGTGGTGTGTGTGTCAGTGGTGATTGCTGGTGTGCTGAGCATTGCTGGGGGGCAGGAGGGGGAGTATAGGGGGCATTGTATGTCTGGTAGGGGCTGTGTGAGGGGGGGCTGTTAGTGGGGCTGTGGTGTGTGTGTCAGTGGTGGTTGCTGGTGTGCTGAGCATTGCTGGGGGGCAGGAGGGGGAGTATAGGGGGCATTGTATGTCTGGTAGGGGCTGTGTGAGGGGGGGCTGTTAGTGGGGCTGTGGTGTGTGTGTCAGTGGTGATTGCTGGTGTGCTGAGCATTGCTGGGGGGCAGGAGGGGGAGTATAGGGGGCATTGTATGTCTGGTAAGGGCTGTGTGAGGGGGGGCTGTTAGTGGGGCTGTGGTGTGTGTGTCAGTGGTGATTGCTGGTGTGCTGAGCATTGCTGGGGGGCAGGAGGGGGAGTATAGGGGGCATTGTATATCTGGTAAGGGCTGTGTGAGGGGGGGCTGTTAGTGGGGCTGTGGTGTGTGTGTCAGTGGTGATTGCTGGTGTGCTGAGCATTGCTGGGGGGCAGGAGTGGGAGTATAGGGGGCATTGTATGTCTGGTAAGGGCTGTGTGAGGGGGGGCTGTTAGTGGGGCTGTGGTGTGTGTGTCAGTGGTGATTGCTGGTGTGCTGAGCATTGCTGGGGGGCAGGAGGGGGAGTATAGGGGGCATTGTATGTCTGGTAGGGGCTGTGTGAGGGGGGGCTGTTAGTGGGGCTGTGGTGTGTGTGTCAGTGGTGGTTGCTGGTGTGCTGAGCATTGCTGGGGGGCAGGAGGGGGAGTATAGGGGGCATTGTATGTCTGGTAGGGGCTGTGTGAGGGGGGGCTGTTAGTGGGGCTGTGGTGTGTGTGTCAGTGGTGCTTGCTGGTGTGCTGAGCATTGCTGGGGGGCAGGAGTATAGGGGGCATTGTATGTCTGGTGAGGGCTGTGTGAGGGGGGGCTGTTAGTGGGGCTGTGGTGTGTGTGTCAGTGGTGATTGCTGGTGTGCTGAGCATTGCTGGGGGGCAGGAGGGGGAGTATAGGGGGCATTGTATGTCTGGTGAGGGCTGTGTGAGGGGGGCTGTTAGTGGGGCTGTGCTGTGTGTGTCAGTGGTGATTGCTGGTGTGCTGAGCATTGCTGGGGGGCAGGAGTATAGGGGGCATTGTATGTCTGGTAAGGGCTGTGTGAGGGGGGGCTGTTAGTGGGGCTGTGGTGTGTGTGTCAGTGGTGATTGCTGGTGTGCTGAGCATTGCTGGGGGGCAGGAGTGGGAGTATAGGGGGCATTGTATGTTTGGTAAGGGCTGTGTGAGGGGGGGCTGTTAGTGGGGCTGTGGTGTGTGTGTCAGTGGTGATTGCTGGTGTGCTGAGCATTGCTGGGGGGCAGGAGAGGGAGTATAGGGGGCATTGTATGTCTGGTGAGGGCTGTGTGAGGGGGGGCTGTTAGTGGGGCTGTGGTGTGTGTGTCAGTGGTGATTGCTGGTGTGCTGAGCATTGCTGGGGGGCAGGAGTGGGAGTATAGGGGGCATTGTATGTCTGGTAAGGGCTGTGTGAGGGGGGGCTGTTAGTGGGGCTGTGGTGTGTGTGTCAGTGGTGGTTACTGGTGTGCTGAGCATTGCTGGGGGGCAGGAGTGGGAGTATAGGGGGCATTGTATGTCTGGTAAGGGCTGTGTGAGGGGGGGCTGTTAGTGGGGCTGTGGTGTGTGTGTCAGTGGTGATTGCTGGTGTGCTGAGCATTGCTGGGGGGCAGGAGTGGGAGTATAGGGGGCATTGTATGTCTGGTAAGGGCTGTGTGAGGGGGGGCTGTTAGTGGGGCTGTGGTGTGTGTCAGTGGTGATTGCTGGTGTGCTGAGCATTGCTGGGGGGCAGGAGCGGGAGTATAGGGGGCATTGTATGTCTGGTAAGGGCTGTGTGAGGGGGGCTGTTAGTGGGGCTGTGGTGTGTGTGTCAGTGGTGATTGCTGGTGTGCTGAGCATTGCTGGGGGGCAGGAGAGGGAGTATAGGGGGCATTGTATGTCTGGTAAGGGCTGTGTGAGGGGGGGCTGTTAGTGGGGATGTGGTGTGTGTGTCAGTGGTGATTGCTGGTGTGCTGAGCATTGCTGGGGGGCAGGAGAGGGAGTATAGGGGGCATTGTATGTCTGGTGAGGGCTGTGTGAGGGGGGCTGTTAGTGGGGCTGTGGTGTGCTGAGCATTGCTGGGGGGCAGGAGTGGGAGTATAGGGGGCATTGTATGTCTGGTGAGGGCTGTGTGAGGGGGGCTGTTAGTGGGGCTGTGGTGTGCTGAGCATTGCTGGGGGGCAGGAGTATAGGGGGCATTGTATGTCTGGTGAGGGCTGTGTGAGGGGGGGCTGTTAGTGGGGCTGTGGTGTGTGTGTCAGTGGTGATTGCTGGTGTGCTGAGCATTGCTGGGGGGCAGGAGAGGGAGTATAGGGGGCATTGTATGTCTGGTAAGGGCTGTGTGAGGGGGGGCTGTTAGTGGGGCTGTGGTGTGTGTGTCAGTGGTGGTTACTGGTGTGCTGAGCATTGCTGGGGGGCAGGAGAGGGAGTATAGGGGGCATTGTATGTCTGGTGAGGGCTGTGTGAGGGGGGCTGTTAGTGGGGCTGTGGTGTGCTGAGCATTGCTGGGGGGCAGGAGTATAGGGGGCATTGTATGTCTGGTGAGGGCTGTGTGAGGGGGGGCTGTTAGTGGGGCTGTGGTGTGCTGAGCATTGCTGGGGGGCAGGAGTGGGAGTATAGGGGGCATTGTATGTCTGGTGAGGGCTGTGTGAGGGGGGGCTGTTAGTGGGGCTGTGGTGTGTGTGTCAGTGGTGATTGCTGGTGTGCTGAGCATTGCTGGGGGGCAGGAGTATAGGGGGCATTGTATGTCTGGTAAGGGCTGTGTGAGGGGGGGCTGTTAGTGGGGCTGTGGTGTGTGTGTCAGTGGTGATTGCTGGTGTGCTGAGCATTGCTGGGGGGCAGGAGTATAGGGGGCATTGTATGTCTGGTAGGGGCTGTGTGAGGGGGGCTGTTAGTGGGGCTGTGGTGTGTGTGTCAGTGGTGATTGCTGGTGTGCTGAGCATTGCTGGGGGGCAGGAGTGGGAGTATAGGGGGCATTGTATGTCTGGTGAGGGCTGTGTGAGGGGGGGCTGTTAGTGGGGCTGTGGTGTGTGTGTCAGTGGTGATTGCTGGTGTGCTGAGCATTGCTGGGGGGCAGGAGGGGGAGTATAGGGGGCATTGTATGTCTGGTAAGGGCTGTGTGAGGGGGGCTGTTAGTGGGGCTGTGGTGTGTGTGTCAGTGGTGCTTGCTGGTGTGCTGAGCATTGCTGGGGGGCAGGAGTGGGAGTATGGGGGGCATTGTATGTCTGGTGAGGGCTGTGTGAGGGGGGGCTGTTAGTGGGGCTGTGGTGTGTGTGTCAGTGGTGATTGCTGGTGTGCTGAGCATTGCTGGGGGGCAGGAGTATAGGGGGCATTGTATGTCTGGTGAGGGCTGTGTGAGGGGGGCTGTTAGTGGGGCTGTGGTGTGTGTGTCAGTGGTGATTGCTGGTGTGCTGAGCATTGCTGGGGGGCAGGAGTATGGGGGGCATTGTATGTCTGGTGAGGGCTGTGTGAGGGGGGGCTGTTAGTGGGGCTGTGGTGTGTGTGTCAGTGGTGGTTGCTGGTGTGCTGAGCATTGCTGGGGGGCAGGAGTGGGAGTATAGGGGGCATTGTATGTCTGGTGAGGGCTGTGTGAGGGGGGGCTGTTAGTGGGGCTGTGGTGTGTGTGTCAGTGGTGATTGCTGGTGTGCTGAGCATTGCTGGGGGGCAGGAGTATAGGGGGCATTGTATGTCTGGTGAGGGCTGTGTGAGGGGGGCTGTTAGTGGGGCTGTGGTGTGTGTGTCAGTGGTGATTGCTGGTGTGCTGAGCATTGCTGGGGGGCAGGAGTGGGAGTATGGGGGGCATTGTATGTCTGGTGAGGGCTGTGTGAGGGGGGGCTGTTAGTGGGGCTGTGGTGTGTGTGTCAGTGGTGATTGCTGGTGTGCTGAGCATTGCTGGGGGGCAGGAGGGGGAGTATAGGGGGCATTGTATGTCTGGTGAGGGCTGTGTGAGGGGGGGCTGTTAGTGGGGCTGTGGTGTGTGTGTCAGTGGTGGTTGCTGGTGTGCTGAGCATTGCTGGGGGGCAGGAGTGGGAGTATAGGGGGCATTGTATGTCTGGTGAGGGCTGTGTGAGGGGGGCTGTTAGTGGGGCTGTGGTGTGTGTGTCAGTGGTGATTGCTGGTGTGCTGAGCATTGCTGGGGGGCAGGAGGGGGAGTATAGGGGGCATTGTATGTCTGGTAAGGGCTGTGTGAGGGGGGGCTGTTAGTGGGGCTGTGGTGTGTGTGTCAGTGGTGATTGCTGGTGTGCTGAGCATTGCTGGGGGGCAGGAGTGGGAGTATGGGGGGCCTTGTGTGTCTGGTGAGGGCTGTGTGAGGGGGGCTGTTAGTGGGGCTGTGGTGTGTGTGTCAGTGGTGATTGCTGGTGTGCTGAGCATTGCTGGGGGGCAGGAGGGGGAGTATAGGGGGCATTGTATGTCTGGTAAGGGCTGTGTGAGGGGGGGCTGTTAGTGGGGCTGTGGTGTGTGTGTCAGTGGTGATTGCTGGTGTGCTGAGCATTGCTGGGGGGCAGGAGTGGGAGTATAGGGGGCATTGTGTGTCTGGTGAGGGCTGTGTGAGGGGGGCTGTTAGTGGGGATGCTGTGTGTGTGTCAGTGGTGCTTGGTGCACTGTGTGTAACGTTATAGCCCTGCTGCAGGGAGCGCTGATCGGTCAGGAGAGACCGAGCAGAGGAACCCGCAGCTGTGGACATTACACTGGTGATCTCCGCCTCCTGTGTAAGCATCACACCGGAGCCTGCTGGAGGGGCGGAGCCTGTAGGAGGGGAGGTGCTCGCCTGCTGGCATTGCAACAGGGGAGTGGGCGGTGCCCGGGAATGACGCTGCATGGTGGGCGGAGCCAGGACGCTCGGCCTGGAAGAGGAGGCGGTGACTTGTCTCCTGGCTCTGGATCTCTGGAGGGGGCGGGGCGCTTGCACGTGGGGCACAGCTTGTGCTGTCCGGCGCCGGTGATGCAGGGGTTCACCGGTGACCCGGAGGCGCTGTGGGGGGCGAGAGCAGCGCTGGGAGCGTCGGTCTCCCTGGGTCGGCAGCTCCCTGGGCTTGGCTTGGGCTGAGAGCTCCGTGTGCAGGGGGCTAGTGACCGGCTGGATCCCGGGGGAGCTAGTGCTGGAGTGTGGGGCTGCGGGGGAGGCTAGCGAGCACTCGGGCTGATCTATGGGGAGGTCCGGAGGGGCTGCAATGGGGGCCAGTGAGGCTGAGGCCTGGGCATACAGATCTATGGGGAGGTCTGGAGGGGCTGCGGTGGGGGCCAGTGAGGCTGAGGCCTGGGCATACAGATGTATGGGGTGGCCTGGAGGGGCTGCGGTGGGGACCAGTGAGGCTGAGGCCTGGGCATACAGATCTATGGGGAGGTCCGGAGGGGCTGCGGTGGACGGAGTCCCAGGGATGGATAGAATTCCCTGAGAAGCCGGAGAGGGCGCAGGGAGGGGAGCGCTGAGGCCAGAAATAAGGGCTTGTAGCCAGTGCTCACCTTCCTGTGCCGCTCTCTGCCGCAGGGCCTCCATCAGGGAGTCAGCCATGACGATCGTCTCCATGGGGTCCTCAGGAACAAAAGCTTCTAGAGGGGCAGCCAGAGGGAAAGAGGAAATCGCTGACCCCGGGCACTGAATTTAACCCCTGTAGGTGTGGCTGGACCCCCCTTTCTCTTGTGATCCCGTTGGTCAGCTGGGCATCCCAATTAGTGGCTCACCTAGGGAATGGTGGAAAGAGGGGATATGGGCACGACCCTTGCTTCCTTTAGGATTGGTCAGGGGGGGCTCCACAGTCAGAGACACGTTCCTTAAGCAGTATCGTGCCTGCCATTCTTGGTGTTGTTCTGATACACTTAGTGCTGCTGTGACCTGTTATACTTGGTGCTGTTCTGATATACTTAGTGCTGCTGTGACCTGTTATACTTGGTGTTGTTCTGATACACTTAGTGCTGCTGTGACCTGTTATACTTGGTGCTGTTCTGATATACTTAGTGCTGCTGTGACCTGATATACTTGGTGCTGTTGTGATATACTTAGTGCTGCTGTGACCTGATATACTTGGTGCTGTTCTGATATACTTAGTGCTGCTGTGACCTGATATTCTTGGTGCTGTTCTGATATACTTAGTGCTGCTGTGACCTGATATACTCGGTGCTGTTCTGATATACTTAGTGCTGCTGTGACCTGATATTCTTGGTTTGTTCTGATATAATTAGTGCTGCTGTGACCTGTTATACTTGGTGCTGTTCTGATATACTTAGTGCTGCTGTGACCTGTTATTCTTGGTTTGTTCTGATATACTTAGTGCTGCTGTGACCTGTTATTCTTGGTTTGTTCTGATATACTTAGTGCTGCTGTGACCTGTTATACTTGGTGCTGTTCTGATATAATTAGTGCTGCTGTGACCTGTTATTCTTGGTTTGTACTGATATAATTAGTGCTGCTGTGACCTGTTATACTTGGAGCTGTTCTGATATACTTAGTGCTGCTGTGACCTAATATACTCGGTGCTGTTCTGACATACTTAGTGCTGCTGTGACCTGATATTCTTGGTGCTGTTCTGATATACTTAGTGCTGCTGTGACCTGATATACTTGGTGTTGTTCTGATATACTTAGTGCTGCTGTGACCTGATATACTTGGTGCTGTTCTGATATACTTAGTGCTGCTGTGACCTGTTATTCTTGGTGTTGTTCTGATACACTTAGTGCTGCTGTGACCTGTTATACTTGGTGCTGTTCTGATATACTTACTGCTGCTGTGACCTGTTATACTTGGTGCTGTTCTGATATACTTAGTGCTGCTGTGACCTAATATACTCGGTGCTGTTCTGACATACTTAGTGCTGCTGTGACCTGATATTCTTGGTGCTGTTCTGATATACTTAGTGCTGCTGTGACCTGATATACTCGGTGCTGTTGTGATATACTTAGTGCTGCTGTGACCTGTTATTCTTGGTTTGTTCTGATACAATTAGTGCTGCTGTGACCTGATATACTCGGTGCTGTTGTGATATACTTAGTGCTGCTGTGACCTGTTATACTTGCAGCTGTTCTGATATACTTAGTGCTGCTGTGACCTGATATTCTTGGTGCTGTTCTGATATACTTAGTGCTGCTGTGACCTGATATAGTCGGTGCTGTTGTGATATACTTAGTGCTGCTGTGACCTGATATTCTTGGAGCTGTTCTGATATACTTAGTGCTGCTGTGACCTGATATTCTTGGTGCTGTTGTGATATACTTAGTGCTGCTGTGACCTGATATTCTTGGTGCTGTTCTGATATACTTAGTGCTGCTGTGACCTGTTATACTTGGAGCTGTTCTGATATACTTAGTGCTGCTGTGACCTGTTATACTTGGTGTTGTTCTGATATACTTAGTGCTGCTGTGACCTGATATACTTGGTTTACTTGTTCTGATATACTTAGTGCTGTTGTGACCTGATATTCTTGGAGCTGTTCTGATATACTTAGTGCTGCTGTGACCTGTTATACTTGGTTTGTTCTGATATACTTAGTGCTGCTGTGACCTGTTATTCTTGGTTTGTTCTGATATACTTAGTGCTGCTGTGACCTGTTATTCTTGGTTTGTTCTGATATACTTAGTGCTGCTGTGACCTGTTATTCTTGGTTTGTTCTTATATACTAAGTGCTGCTGTGACCTGTTATACTTGGAGCTGTTCTGATATACTTAGTGCTGCTGTGACCTGTTATACTTGGTGTTGTTCTGATATACTTAGTGCTGCTGTGACCTGATATACTTGGTTTACTTGTTCTGATATACTTAGTGCTGTTGTGACCTGATATTCTTGGAGCTGTTCTGATATACTTAGTGCTGCTGTGACCTGTTATACTTGGTTTGTTCTGATATACTTAGTGCTGCTGTGACCTGTTATTCTTGGTTTGTTCTGATATACTTAGTGCTGCTGTGACCTGTTATTCTTGGTTTGTTCTGATATACTTAGTGCTGCTGTGACCTGTTATTCTTGGTTTGTTCTTATATACTTAGTGCTGCTGTGACCTGATATACTTGGAGCTGTTCTGATACACTTAGTACTGCTGTGACCTGATATTCTTGGAGCTGTTCTGATATACTTAGTGCTGCTGTGACCTGATATACTTGGTGCTGTTCTGATATACTTAGTGCTGCTGTGACCTGATATATTTGGAGCTGTTCTGATATACTTAGTGCTGCTGTGACCTGTTATACTTGGTGCTGTTCTGATATACTTAGTGCTGCTGTGACCTGATATACTTGGAGCTGTTCTGATATACTTAGTGCTGCTGTAACCTGATATACTTGGAGCTGTTCTGATATAATTAGTGCTGCTGTGACCTGATATTCTTGTTGTTGTTCTGATACACTTAGTGCTGCTGTGACCTGTTATACTTGGAGCTGTTCTGATATACTTAGTGCTGCTGTGACCTGTTATACTTGGTGTTGTTCTGATATACTTAGTGCTGCTGTGACCTGATATACTTGGTGTTGTTCTGATATACTTAGTGCTGCTGTGACCTGATATACTTGGTGTTGTTCTGATATACTTAGTGCTGCTGTGACCTGATTTTCTTGGAGCTGTTCTGATATACTTAGTGCTGTTGTGACCTGATATTCTTGGAGCTGTTCTGATATACTTAGTGCTGCTGTGACCTGATATACTTGGTGTTGTTCTGATATACTTAGTGCTGCTGTGACCTGTTATACTTGGTGTTGTTGTGATATACTTAGTGCTGTTGTGACCTGATATACTCGGTGCTGTGCTGATATACTTAGTGCTGCTGTGACCGGTTATACTCGGTGCTGTTCTGATACACTTAGTGCTGCTGTGACCTGATATACTTGGTGCTCTTCTGATATACTTAGTGCTGCTGTGACCTGATATTCTTGGAGCTGTTTTGATATACTTAGTGCTGTTGTGACCTGATATTCTTGGAGCTTTTCTGATATACTTAGTGCTGCTGTGACCTGTTATACTTGGTTTGTTCTGATATACTTAGTGCTGCTGTGATCTGTTATTCTTGGTTTGTTCTGATATACTTAGTGCTGCTGTGACCTGATATACTTGGTGTTGTTCTGATATACTTAGTGCTGCTGTGACCTGTTATACTTGGAGCTGTTCTGATATACTTAGTGCTGCTGTGACCTGTTATACTTGGTTTGTTCTGATATACTTAGTGCTGCTGTGACCTGTTATTCTTATTTTGTTCTTATATACTAAGTGCTGCTGTGACCTGTTATTCTTGGAGCTGTTCTGATATACTTAGTGCTGCTGTGACCTGATATACTTGGTTCTGTTCTGATATACTTAGTGCTGCTATGACCTGATATACTTGGTGCTGTTGTGATATACTTAGTACTGCTGTGACCTGATATTCTTGGAGCTGTTCTGATATACTTAGTGCTGCTGTGACCTGATATACTTGGATCTGTTCTGATATACTTAGTGCTGCTGTGACCTGATATACTTGGTGCTGTTCTGATATACTTAGTGCTGCTGTGACCTGATATACTTGGAGCTGTTCTGATATACTTAGTGCTGCTGTGACCTGTTATACTTGGTGCTGTTCTGATATACTTAGTGCTGCTGTGACCTGATATTCTTGGTGCTGTTGTGATGTACTTAGTGCTGCTGTGACCTGATATACTCGGTGCTGTTCTGATATACTTAGTGCTGCTGTGACCTGATATACTTGGTGCTGTTGTGATATACTTAGTGCTGCTGTGACCTGTTATTCTTGGTGCTGTTGTGATATACTTAGTGCTGCTGTGACCTGATTTTCTTGGAGCTGTTCTGATATACTTAGTGCTGTTGTGACCTGATATTCTTGGAGCTGTTCTGATATACTTAGTGCTGCTGTGACCTGATATACTTGGTGTTGTTCTGATATACTTAGTGCTGCTGTGACCTGTTATACTTGGTGTTGTTGTGATATACTTAGTGCTGCTGTGACCTGATATTCTTGGTGCTGTTCTGATATACTTAGTGCTGTTGTGACCTGATATACTCGGTGCTGTGCTGATATACTTAGTGCTGCTGTGACCGGTTATACTCGGTGCTGTTCTGATACACTTAGTGCTGCTGTGACCTGATATACTTGGTGCTCTTCTGATATACTTAGTGCTGCTGTGACCTGATATTCTTGGAGCTGTTTTGATATACTTAGTGCTGTTGTGACCTGATATTCTTGGAGCTTTTCTGATATACTTAGTGCTGCTGTGACCTGTTATACTTGGTTTGTTCTGATATACTTAGTGCTGCTGTGACCTGATATACTTGGTGTTGTTCTGATATACTTAGTGCTGCTGTGACCTGTTATACTTGGAGCTGTTCTGATATACTTAGTGCTGCTGTGACCTGTTATACTTGGTTTGTTCTGATATACTTAGTGCTGCTGTGACCTGTTATTCTTATTTTGTTCTTATATACTAAGTGCTGCTGTGACCTGTTATTCTTGGAGCTGTTCTGATATACTTAGTGCTGCTGTGACCTGATATACTTGGTTCTGTTCTGATATACTTAGTGCTGCTATGACCTGATATACTTGGTGCTGTTGTGATATACTTAGTACTGCTGTGACCTGATATTCTTGGAGCTGTTCTGATATACTTAGTGCTGCTGTGACCTGATATACTTGGATCTGTTCTGATATACTTAGTGCTGCTGTGACCTGATATACTTGGTGCTGTTCTGATATACTTAGTGCTGCTGTGACCTGATATACTTGGAGCTGTTCTGATATACTTAGTGCTGCTGTGACCTGTTATACTTGGTGCTGTTCTGATATACTTAGTGCTGCTGTGACCTGATATTCTTGGTGCTGTTGTGATGTACTTAGTGCTGCTGTGACCTGATATACTCGGTGCTGTTCTGATATACTTAGTGCTGCTGTGACCTGATATACTTGGTGCTGTTGTGATATACTTAGTGCTGCTGTGACCTGTTATTCTTGGTGCTGTTCTGATATACTTAGTGCTGCTGTGACCTGATATACTTGGTGCTGTTGTGATATACTTAGTGCTGCTGTGACCTGTTATACTTGGTGCTGTTCTGATATATTTAGTGCTGCTGTGACCTAATATACTCGGTGCTGTTCTGATATACTTAGTGCTGCTGTGACCTGGTATACTTGGTGCTGTTGTGATATACTTAGTGCTGCTTTGACCTGTTATACTTGGTGCTGTTCTGATATACTTAGTGCTGCTGTGACCTGTTATTCTTGGTTTGTTCTGATATACTAATTGCTGCTGTGACCTGATATTCTTGGTGCTGTTCTGATATACTTAGTGCTGCTGTGACCTGATATTCTTGGTGCTGTTCTGATATACTTAGTGCTGCTGTGACCTGTTATACTTGGTGCTGTTCTGATATACTTAGTGCTGCTGTGACCTGATATTCTTGGTGCTGTTCTGATATACTTAGTGCTGCTGTGACCTGATATACTTGGTGCTGTTCTGATACAATTAGTGCTGCTGTGAACTGATATTCTTGGAGCTGTTGTAATATACTTAGTGCTGCTGTGACCTGTTATACTTGGTGCTGTTGTGATATACTTAGTGCTGCTGTGACCTGTTATACTTGGTGCTGTTCTGATATACTTAGTGCTGCTGTGACCTGTTATACTCGGTGCTGTTGTGATATACTTAGTGCTGCTGTGACCTGATATTCTTGGTGCTGTTCTGATATACTTAGTGCTGCTGTGACCTGTTATACTCGGTGCTGTTCTGATATACTTAGTGCTGCTGTGACCTGTTATTCTTGGTTTGTTCTGATATACTAAGTGCTGCTGTGACCTGTTATACTCGGTGCTGTTCTGATATACTTAGTGCTGCTGTGACCTGTTATTCTTGGTTTGTTCTGATATACTAAGTGCTGCTGTGACCTGTTATACTTGGTGCTGTTCTGATATACTTAGTGCTGCTGTGACCTGATATTCTCGGTGCTGTTCTGATATACTTAGTGCTGCTGTGACCTGATATACTTGGTGCTGTTGTGATATACTTAGTGCTGCTGTGACCTGTTATACTTGGTGCTGTTCTGATATACTTAGTGCTGCTGTGACCTGTTATACTTGGTGCTGTTCTGATATACTTTGTGCTGCTGTGACCTGTTATTCTTGGTTTGTTCTGATATACTTAGTGCTGCTGTGACCTGATATTCTTGGAGCTGTTCTGATATACTTAGTGCTGCTGTGACCTGATATTCTTGGTGCTGTTGTGATATACTTAGTGCTGCTGTGACCTGATATTCTTGGTGTTGTTCTGATATACTTAGTGCTGCCGTGACCTGTTATACTTGGAGCTTTTCTGATATACTAAGTGCTGCTGTGACCTGTTATACTTGGTGCTGTTCTGATATACTTGGTGCTGCTGTGACCTGTTATTCTTGGTTTGTTCTGATATACTTAGTGCTGCTGTGACCTGATATTCTTGGTGCTGTTCTGATATACTTAGTGCTGCTGTGACCTGTTATACTTGGTGCTGTTCTGATATACTTAGTGCTGCTGTGACCTGATATTCTTGGTGCTGTTCTGATATACTTAGTGCTGCTGTGACCTGTTATACTTGGTGCTGTTCTGATATACTTAGTGCTGCTGTGACCTGATATTCTTGGTGCTGTTCTGATATACTTAGTGCTGCTGTGACCTGATATACTTGGTGCTGTTCTGATACAATTAGTGCTGCTGTGACCTGTTATACTTGGTGATGTTCTGATACACTTAGTGCTGCTGTGACCTGTTATACTTGGTTCTGTTGTGATATACTTAGTGCTGCTGTGACCTGTTATACTCGGTGCTGTTCTGATATACTTAGTGCTGCTGTGACCTGTTATACTCGGTGCTGTTCTGATACACTTAGTGCTGCTGTGACCTGATATTCTTGGTGCTGTTGTGATATACTTAGTGCTGCTGTGACCTGATATTCTTGGAGCTGTTCTGATATACTTAGTGCTGCTGTGACCTGTTATTCTTGGTTTGTTCTGATATACTTAGTGCTGCTGTGACCTGTTATTCTTGGTTTGTTCTGATATACTTAGTGCTGCTGTGACCTGATATTCTTGGTGCTGTTGTGATGTACTTAGTGCTGCTGTGACCTGATATACTCGGTGCTGTTCTGATATACTTAGTGCTGCTGTGACCTGATATACTTGGTGCTGTTGTGATATACTTAATGCTGCTGTGACCTGTTATTCTTGGTGTTGTTCTGATATACTTAGTGCTGCTGTGACCTGTTATTCTTGGTTTGTTCTGATATACTTAGTGCTGCTGTGACCTGTTATACTTGGTGCTGTTCTGATATACTTAGTGCTGCTGTGACCTGTTATTCTTGGTTTGTTCTGATATAATTAGTGCTGCTGTGACCTGTTATACTTGGTGCTGTTCTGATATACTTAGTGCTGCTGTGACCTGTTATTCTTGGTTTGTTCTGATATACTTAGTGCTGCTGTGACCTGTTATACTTGGAGCTGTTCTGATATACTTAGTGCTGCTGTGACCTGTTATACTTGGAGCTGTTCTGATATACTTAGTGCTGCTGTGACCTAATTTACTCGGTGCTGTTCTGACATACTTAGTGCTGCTGTGACCTGATATTCTTGGTGCTGTTCTGATATACTTAGTGCTGCTGTGACCTGATATACTCGGTGCTGTTGTGATATACTTAGTGCTGCTGTGACCTGTTATTCTTGGTTTGTTCTGATATAATTAGTGCTGCTGTGACCTGATATTCTTGTTGTTGTTCTGATACACTTAGTGCTGCTGTGACCTGTTATACTTGGTGTTGTTCTGATATACTTAGTGCTGCTGTGACCTGTTATACTTGGAGCTGTTCTGATATACTTAGTGCTGCTGTGACCTAATATACTCGGTGCTGTTCTGACATACTTAGTGCTGCTGTGACCTGATATTCTTGGTGCTGTTCTGATATACTTAGTGCTGCTGTGACCTGATATACTCGGTGCTGTTGTGATATACTTAGTGCTGCTGTGACCTGATATTCTTGGAGCTGTTCTGATATACTTAGTGCTGCTGTGACCTGATACACTCGGTGCTGTTGTGATATACTTAGTGCTGCTGTGACCTGTTATACTTGGAGCTGTTCTGATATACTTAGTGCTGCTGTGACCTGTTATACTTGGTGTTGTTCTGATATACTTAGTGCTGCTGTGACCTGATATTCTTGGTGCTGTTCTGATATACTTAGTGCTGCTGTGACCTGTTATACTTGGTGTTGTTCTGATATACTTAGTGCTGCTGTGACCTGATATTCTTGGTGCTGTTCTGATATACTTAGTGCTGCTGTGACCTGATATTCTTGGTGTTGTTCTGATATACTTAGTGCTGCTGTGACCTGATATTCTTGGTGTTGTTCTGATGTACTTAGTGCTGCTGTGACCTGATATACTTGGTGTTGTTCTGATATACTTAGTGCTGCTGTGACCTGTTATTATTGGTGATGTTCTGATATACTTAGTGCTGCTGGACCTGATATTCTTGGTGCTGTTGTGGTATACTTAGTGCTGCTGTGACCTGATATTCTTGGAGCTGTTCTGATATACTTAGTGCTGTTGTGACCTGATATTCTTGGAGCTGTTCTGATATACTTAGTGCTGCTGTGACCTGTTATACTTGGTGCTGTTGTGATATACTTAGTGCTGCTGTGACCTGATATTCTTGGAGCTGTTCTGATATACTTAGTGCTGCTGTGACCTGTTATACTTGGTGCTGTTCTGATATACTTAGTGCTGCTGTGACCTGATATTCTTGGTGCTGTTCTGATATACTTAGTGCTGCTGTGACCTGATATACTTGGTGCTGTTCTGATACAATTAGTGCTGCTGTGACCTGTTATACTTGGTGATGTTCTGATACACTTAGTGCTGCTGTGACCTGTTATACTTGGTTCTGTTGTGATATACTTAGTGCTGCTGTGACCTGTTATACTCGGTGCTGTTCTGATATACTTAGTGCTGCTGTGACCTGTTATACTCGGTGCTGTTCTGATACACTTAGTGCTGCTGTGACCTGATATTCTTGGTGCTGTTGTGATATACTTAGTGCTGCTGTGACCTGATATTCTTGGAGCTGTTCTGATATACTTAGTGCTGCTGTGACCTGATATTCTCGGTGCTGTTGTGATATACTTAGTGCTGCTGTGACCTGTTATTCTTGGTTTGTTCTGATATACTTAGTGCTGCTGTGACCTGATATTCTTGGTGCTGTTGTGATGTACTTAGTGCTGCTGTGACCTGATATACTCGGTGCTGTTCTGATATACTTAGTGCTGCTGTGACCTGATATACTTGGTGCTGTTGTGATATACTTAATGCTGCTGTGACCTGTTATTCTTGGTGTTGTTCTGATATACTTAGTGCTGCTGTGACCTGTTATTCTTGGTTTGTTCTGATATACTTAGTGCTGCTGTGACCTGTTATACTTGGTGCTGTTCTGATATACTTAGTGCTGCTGTGACCTGTTATTCTTGGTTTGTTCTGATATAATTAGTGCTGCTGTGACCTGTTATACTTGGTGCTGTTCTGATATACTTAGTGCTGCTGTGACCTGTTATTCTTGGTTTGTTCTGATATACTTAGTGCTGCTGTGACCTGTTATACTTGGAGCTGTTCTGATATACTTAGTGCTGCTGTGACCTGTTATACTTGGAGCTGTTCTGATATACTTAGTGCTGCTGTGACCTAATTTACTCGGTGCTGTTCTGACATACTTAGTGCTGCTGTGACCTGATATTCTTGGTGCTGTTCTGATATACTTAGTGCTGCTGTGACCTGATATACTCGGTGCTGTTGTGATATACTTAGTGCTGCTGTGACCTGTTATTCTTGGTTTGTTCTGATATAATTAGTGCTGCTGTGACCTGATATTCTTGTTGTTGTTCTGATACACTTAGTGCTGCTGTGACCTGTTATACTTGGTGTTGTTCTGATATACTTAGTGCTGCTGTGACCTGTTATACTTGGAGCTGTTCTGATATACTTAGTGCTGCTGTGACCTAATATACTCGGTGCTGTTCTGACATACTTAGTGCTGCTGTGACCTGATATTCTTGGTGCTGTTCTGATATACTTAGTGCTGCTGTGACCTGATATACTCGGTGCTGTTGTGATATACTTAGTGCTGCTGTGACCTGATATTCTTGGAGCTGTTCTGATATACTTAGTGCTGCTGTGACCTGATATACTCGGTGCTGTTGTGATATACTTAGTGCTGCTGTGACCTGTTATACTTGGAGCTGTTCTGATATACTTAGTGCTGCTGTGACCTGTTATACTTGGTGTTGTTCTGATATACTTAGTGCTGCTGTGACCTGATATTCTTGGTGCTGTTCTGATATACTTAGTGCTGCTGTGACCTGTTATACTTGGTGTTGTTCTGATATACTTAGTGCTGCTGTGACCTGATATTCTTGGTGCTGTTCTGATATACTTAGTGCTGCTGTGACCTGATATTCTTGGTGTTGTTCTGATGTACTTAGTGCTGCTGTGACCTGATATACTTGGTGTTGTTCTGATATACTTAGTGCTGCTGTGACCTGTTATTATTGGAGCTGTTCTGATATACTTAGTGCTGCTGTGACCTGTTATACTTGGTGTTGTTCTGATATACTTAGTGCTGCTGTGACCTGATATTCTTGGTGTTGTTCTGATATACTTAGTGCTGCTGTGACCTGATATTCTTGGTGTTGTTCTGATGTACTTAGTGCTGCTGTGACCTGATATACTTGGTGTTGTTCTGATATACTTAGTGCTGCTGTGACCTGTTATTATTGGTGATGTTCTGATATACTTAGTGCTGCTGGACCTGATATTCTTGGTGCTGTTGTGATATACTTAGTGCTGCTGTGACCTGATATTCTTGGAGCTGTTCTGATATACTTAGTGCTGTTGTGACCTGATATTCTTGGAGCTGTTCTGATATACTTAGTGCTGCTGTGACCTGTTATACTTGGTGCTGTTGTGATATACTTAGTGCTGCTGTGACCTGATATTCTTGGAGCTGTTCTGATATACTTAGTGCTGTTGTGACCTGTTATACTTGGTGCTGTTCTGATATACTTAGTGCTGCTGTTACCTGATGTATTCGGTGCTGTTGTGATATACTTAATGCTGCTGTGACCTGATATTCTTGGAGCTGTTCTGATATACTTAGTGCTGCTGTGACCTGATATACTCGGTGCTGTTGTGATATACTTAGTGCTGCTGTGACCTGATATTCTTGGTGCTGTTCTGATATACTTAGTGCTGCTGTGACCTGTTATACTTGGAGCTGTTCTGATATACTTAGTGCTGCTGTGACCTGTTATACTTGGTGTTGTTCTGATATACTTAGTGCTGCTGTGACCTGATATTCTTGGTGCTGTTCTGATATACTTAGTGCTGCTGTGACCTGATATTCTTGGTGTTGTTCTGATATACTTAGTGCTTCTGTGACCTGATATTCTTGGTGTTGTTCTGATGTACTTAGTGCTGCTGTGACCTGATATACTTGGTGTTGTTCTGATATACTTAGTGCTGCTGTGACCTGTTATTATTGGTGATGGTCTGATATACTTAGTGCTGCTGTGACCTGATATTCTTGGTGCTGTTGTGATATACTTAGTGCTGCTGTGACCTGATATTCTTGGAGCTGTTCTGATATACTTAGTGCTGTTGTGACCTGATATTCTTGGAGCTGTTCTGATATACTTAGTGCTGCTGTGACCTGTTATACTTGGTGCTGTTGTGATATACTTAGTGCTGCTGTGACCTGTTATACTTGGTGCTGTTCTGATATACTTAGTGCTGCTGTGACCTAATATACTCGGTGCTGTTCTGACATACTTAGTGCTGCTGTGACCTGATATTCTTGGTGCTGTTGTGATATACTTAGTGCTGCTGTGACCTGATATTCTTGGAGCTGTTCTGATATACTTAGTGCTGCTGTGACCTGATATTCTCGGTGCTGTTGTGATATACTTAGTGCTGCTGTGACCTGATATTCTTGGTGCTGTTCTGATATACTTAGTGCTGCTGTGACCTGTTATACTTGGAGCTGTTCTGATATACTTAGTGCTGCTGTGACCTGTTATACTTGGTGTTGTTCTGATATACTTAGTGCTGCTGTGACCTGATATTCTTGGAGCTGTTCTGATATACTTAGTGCTGCTGTGACCTGATATACTCGGTGCTGCTGTGATATACTCGGTGCTGTTGTGACCTGATATACTCGGTGCTGTTGTGATATACTTAGTGCTGCTGTGACCTGTTATACTCGGTGCTGTTGTGATATACTTAGTGCTGCTGTGACCTGATATTCTTGGTGATGTTCTTATATACTTAGTGCTGCTGTGACCTGATATTCTTGGTGATGTTCTTATATACTTAGTGCTGCTGTGATCTGATATTCTTGGTGTTGTTCTGATACACTTAGTGCTGCTGTGACCTGATATACTCGGTGCTGTTGTGATATACTTAGTGCTGCTGTGACCTGATATACTTGGTGCTGTTCTGATATACTTAGTGCTGCTGTGACCTGTTATACTTGGAGCTGTTCTGATATACTTAGTGCTGCTGTGACCTGTTATACTTGGTGTTGTTCTGATATACTTAGTGCTGCTGTGACCTGATATTCTTGGTAATGTTCTGATATACTTATTGCTGCTGTGACCTGTTATTCTTGGTGATGTTCTGATATTCTTAGTGCTGCTGTGACCTGATATTCTTGGTGCTGTTGTGATATATTTAGTGCTGCTGTGACCTGATATTCTTGGAGCTGTTGTGATATACTTAGTGCTGCTGTGACCTGTTATTCTTGGTGATGTTCTGATATACTTAGTGCTGCTGTGACCGGATATACTCGGTGCTGTTGTGATATACTTAGTGCTGCTGTGACCTGATATTCTTGGTGTTGTTCTGATATACTTAGTGCTGCTGTGACCTGTTATACTCGGTGCTGTGCTGATATACTTAGTGCTGCTGTGACCTGTTATACTCGGTGCTGTTGTGATATACTTAGTGCTGCTGTGACCTGATATTCTTGGTGATGTTCTTATATACTTAGTGCTGCTGTGACCTGATATTCTTGGTGATGTTCTTATATACTTAGTGCTGCTGTGATCTGATATTCTTGGTGCTGTTCTGATATACTTAGTGCTGCTGTGACCTGATATACTTGGTGTTGTTCTGATATACTTAGTGCTGCTGTGACCTGATATACTTGGTGTTGTTCTGATATACTTAGTGCTGCTGTGACCTGATATTCTTGGTGATGTTCTGATATACTTAGTGCTGCTGTGACCTGATATTCTTGGTGATGTTCTGATATACTTAGTGCTGCTGTGACCTGATATTCTTGGTAATGTTCTGATATACTTAGTGCTGCTGTGACCTGATATTCTTGGTGATGTTCTGATATACTTAGTGCTGCTGTGACCTGTTATACTTGGTGTTGTTCTGATATACTTAGTGCTGTTGTGACCTGATATTCTTGGAGCTGTTCTGATATACTTAGTGCTGTTGTGATATACTCGGTGCTGTTGTGACCTGATATACTCGGTGCTGTTGTGATATACTTAGTGCTGCTGTGACCTGATATTCTTGGAGCTGTTCTGATATACTTAGTGCTGCTGTGACCTGTTATACTCTGTGCTGTTGTGATATACTTAGTGCTGCTGTGACCTGATATTCTTGGTGATGTTCTTATATACTTAGTGCTGCTGTGACCTGATATTCTTGGTGATGTTCTTATATACTTAGTGCTGCTGTGATCTGATGTTCTTGGTGTTGTTCTGATATACTTAGTGCTGCTGTGACCTGATATTCTTGGAGCTGTTCTGATATACTTAGTGCTGCTGTGACCTGTTATACTTGGTGCTGTTCTGATATACTTAGTGCTGCTGTGACCTGTTATACTTGGAGCTGTTCTGATTTACTTAGTGCTGCTGTGACCTAATATACTCGGTGCTGTTCTGACATACTTAGTGCTGCTGTGACCTGATATTCTTGGTGCTGTTGTGATATACTTAGTGCTGCTGTGACCTGATATTCTTGGAGCTGTTCTGATATACTTAGTGCTGCTGTGACCTGATATTGTCGGTGCTGTTGTGATATACTTAGTGCTGCTGTTACCTGATATTCTTGGTGCTGTTCTGATATACTTAGTGCTGCTGTGACCTGTTATACTTGGAGCTGTTCTGATATACTTAGTGCTGCTGTGACCTGTTATACTTGGTGTTGTTCTGATATACTTAGTGCTGCTGTGACCTGATATTTTTGGAGCTGTTCTGATATACTTAGTGCTGTTGTAACCTGATATTCTTGGAGCTGTTCTGATATACTCGGTGCTGCTGTGATATACTCGGTGCTGTTGTGACCTGATATACTCGGTGCTGTTGTGATATACTTAGTGCTGCTGTGACCTGATATTCTTGGAGCTGTTCTGATATACTTAGTGCTGCTGTGACCTGTTATACTCGGTGCTGTTGTGATATACTTAGTGCTGCTGTGACCTGATATTCTTGGTGATGTTCTTATATACTTAGTGCTGCTGTGATCTGATATTCTTGGTGTTGTTCTGATACACTTAGTGCTGCTGTGACCTGATATTCTTGGTGTTGTTCTGATATACTTAGTGCTGCTGTAACCTGATATACTCGGTGCTCTTGTGATATACTTAGTGCTGCTGTGACCTGATATGCTTGGTGCTGTTCTGATATACTTAGTGCTGCTGTGACCTGATATACTCGGTGTTGTTCTGATATACTTAGTGCTGCTGTGACCTGATATACTTGGAGCTGTTCTGATATACTTAGTGCTGCTGTGACCTGTTATACTTGGTGTTGTTCTGATATACTTAGTGCTGCTGTGACCTGATATTCTTGGTGATGTTCTGATATACTTAGTGCTGCTGTGACCTGATATTCTTGGTGCTGTTGTGATATATTTAGTGCTGCTGTGACCTGATATTCTTGGAGCTGTTGTGATATACTTAGTGCTGCTGTGACCTGATATTCTTGGAGCTGTTCTGATATACTTAGTGCTGCTGTGACCTGTTATACTTGGTGTTGTTCTGATATACTTAGTGCTGCTGTGACCTGTTATACTTGGTGTTGTTCTGATATACTTAGTGCTGCTGTGACCTGATATTCTTGGTGTTGTTCTGATATACTTAGTGCTGCTGTGACCTGATATTCTTGGTGATGTTCTTATATACTTAGTGCTGCTGTGATCTGATATTCTTGGTGTTGTTCTGATACACATAGTGCTGCTGTGACCTGATATTCTTGGAGCTGTTCTGATATACTTAGTGCTGCTGTGACCTGTTATACTCGGTGCTGTGCTGATATACTTAGTGCTGCTGTGACCTGTTATACTCGGTGCTGTTGTGATATACTTAGTGCTGCTGTGACCTGATATTCTTGGTGATGTTCTTATATACTTAGTGCTGCTGTGACCTGATATTCTTGGTGATGTTCTTATATACTTAGTGCTGCTGTGATCTGATATTCTTGGTGTTGTTCTGATACACATAGTGCTGCTGTGACCTGATATTCTTGGTGTTGTTCTGATATACTTAGTGCTGCTGTGACCTGATATACTCGGTGCTGTTGTGATATACTTAGTGCTGCTGTGACCTGATATACTTGGTCCTGTTCTGATATACTTAGTGCTGCTGTGACCTGTTATACTTGGAGCTGTTCTGATATACTTAGTGCTGCTGTGACCTGTTATACTTGGTGTTGTTCTGATATACTTAGTGCTGCTGTGACCTGATATTGTTGGTGATGTTCTGATATACTTAGTGCTGCTGTGACCTGTTATACTTGGTGCTGTTGTGATATATTTAGTGCTGCTGTGACCTGATATACTTGGAGCTGTTCTGATATACTTATTGCTGCTGTGACCTGTTATTCTTGGTGCTGTTCTGATATACTTAGTGCTGCTGTGACCTGATATTCTTGGTGCTGTTGTGATATATTTAGTGCTGCTGTGACCTGATATTCTTGGAGCTGTTGTGATATACTTAGTGCTGCTGTGACCTGATATACTCGGTGCTGTGCTGATATACTTAGTGCTGCTGTTACCTGTTATTCTTGGTGATGTTCTGATGTACTTAGTGCTGCTGTGACCTGATATTCTTGGAGCTGTTCTGATATACTTAGTGCTGCTGTGACCTGATATACTTGGAGCTGTTCTGATATACGTATTGCTGCTGTGACCTGTTATTCTTGGAGCTGTTGTGATATACTTAGTGCTGCTGTGACCTGATATTCTTGGTGCTGTTGTGATATATTTAGTGCTGCTGTTCTGATATACTTGGTGTTGTTCTGATATACTTAGTGCTGCTGTGACCTGATATACTCGGTGCTGTGCTGATATACTTATTGCTGCTGTGACCTGATATTCTTGGTGATGTTCTGATATACTTAGTGCTGCTGTGACCTGATATTCTTGGTGATGTTCTGATATACTTAGTGCTGCTGTGACCTGTTATTCTTGGTGCTGTTCTGATATACTTAGTGCTGCTGTGACCTGATATTCTTGGTGCTGTTGTGATATATTTAGTGCTGCTGTGACCTGATATTCTTGGAGCTGTTCTGATATACTTAGTGCTGCTGTGACCTGATATACTCGGTGCTGTGCTGATATACTTAGTGCTGCTGTGACCTGATATACTTGGTGCTGTTCTGATATACTTAGTGCTGCTTTGACCTGATATTCTTGGAGCTGTTCTGATATACTTAGTGCTGCTGTGACCTGATATACTCGGTGCTGTGCTGATATACTTAGTGCTGCTGTGACCTGATATACTTGGTGCTGTTGTGATATACTTAGTGCTGCTGTGACCTGATATTCTTGGTGTTGTTCTGATGTACTTAGTGCTGCTGTGACCTGATATTCTTGGAGCTGTTCTGATATACTTAGTGCTGCTGTGACCTGATATTCTTGGTGCTGTTCTGATATACTTCGTGCTGCTGTGACCTGATATACTCGGTGCTGTTGTGATATACTTAGTGTTGCTGTGACCTGTTATACTCGGTGCTCTTGTGATATACTTAGTGCTGCTGTGACCTGATATTCTTGGTGCTGTTCTGATATACTTAGTGCTGCTGTGACCTGATATTCTTGGTGCTGTGCTGATATACTTAGTGCTGCTGTGACCTGATATTCTTGGTGCTGTTCTGATATACTTAGTGCTGCTGTGACCTGATATACTCGTGCTGTGGTGATATACTTAGTGCTGCTGTGACCTGTTATACTTGGAGCTGTTCTGATATACTTAGTGCTGCTGTGACCTGTTATACTTGGAGCTGTTCTGATATACTTAGTGCTGCTGTGACCTAATATACTCGGTGCTGTTCTGACATACTTAGTGCTGCTGTGACCTGATATTCTTGGTGCTGTTCTGATATACTTAGTGCTGCTGTGACCTGATATACTCGGTGCTGTTGTGATATACTTAGTGCTTCTGTGACCTGATATTCTTGGAGCTGTTCTGATATACTTTGTGCTGCTGTGACCTGATATACTCGGTGCTGTTGTGATATACTTAGTGCTGCTGTGACCTGATATTCTTGGTGCTGTTCTGATATACTTAGTGCTGCTGTGACCTGTTATACTTGGAGCTGTTCTGATATGCTTAGTGCTGCTGTGACCTAATATACTCGGTGCTGTTCTGACATACTTAGTGCTGCTGTGACCTGATATTCTTGGTGCTGTTCTGATATACTTAGTGCTGCTGTGACCTGATATACTCGGTGCTGTTGTGATATACTTAGTGCTTCTGTGACCTGATATTCTTGGAGCTGTTCTGATATACTTAGTGCTGCTGTGACCTGATATACTCGGTGCTGTTGTGATATACTTAGTGCTGCTGTGACCTGATATTCTTGGTGCTGTTCTGATATACTTAGTGCTGCTGTGACCTGTTATACTTGGAGCTGTTCTGATATACTTAGTGCTGCTGTGACCTGTTATACTTGGTGTTGTTCTGATATACTTAGTGCTGCTGTGACCTGTTATACCTGGTGTTGTTCTGATATAGTTAGTGCTGCTGTGACCTGATATTTTTGGTGCTGTTCTGATATACTTAGTGCTGCTGTGACCTGATATTCTTGGTGCTGTTGTGATATACTTAGTGCTGCTGTGACCTGTTATACCTGGTGTTGTTCTGATATAGTTAGTGCTGCTGTGACCTGATATTCTTGGTGTTGTTGTGATATATTTAGTGCTGCTGTGACCTGATATTCTTGGTGCTATTCTGATATACTTAGTGCTGCTGTGACCTGATATTCTTGGTGCTATTCTGATATACTTAGTGCTGCTGTGACCTGATATTCTTGGTGCTGTTGTGATATACTTAGTGCTGCTGTGACCTGATATTCTTGGTGTTGTTGTGATATACTTAGTGCTGCTGTGACCTGATATTCTTGGTGCTGTTCTGATATACTTAGTGCTGCTGTGACCTGATATTCTTGGTGCTGTTCTGATATACTTAGTGCTGCTGTGACCTGATATTCTTGGTGCTGTTGTGATATACTTAGTGCTGCTGTGACCTGATATTCTTGGTGTTGTTCTGATATACTTAGTGCTGCTGTGACCTGATATACTCGGTGCTGTTGTGATATACTTAGTGCTGCTCTGACCTGATATACTTGGTGCTGTTCCGATATACTTAGTGCTGCTGTGACCTGATATTCTTGGTGTTCTTGTGATATACTTAGTGCTGCTGTGACCTGATATACTTGGTGCTGTTGTGATATACTTAGTGCTGCTGTGACCTGATATACTCGGTGCTGTTGTGATATACTTAGTGCTGCTGTGACCTGATATTCTTGGTGATGTTCTGATATACTTAGTGCTGCTGTGACCTGATATTCTTGGTGATGTTCTGATATACTTAGTGCTGCTGTGACCTGATATACTTGATGCTGTTGTGATGTACTTATTGCTGCTGTCTTTTGTTCCTGGGGCTGTTGTAACCTGACATGTGTAGTGTTATCGTGTGACATTTTTGCTGCTGCTGTATGCTATTGATGGGTCCGGCTGTGCGGTCATGTGTGGTGAGGACTGTCTGTTGTGCAGTTTTGGGTTGCGGCGGCTGCTCCTCGGGGTGGGGGTTAATCACATCTTTTTCCTGCAGGCTCACATCCAGCGCTGCCAGCTCGGCATTCCTTCCTTGATGTGGAGACGTTGCGCAGAGCGGCGGTCTGTGATGTTCGGGGGGCGGCAGGTACGTGCGCTGACAGCGGCTCTGCTTCCCGTCAACGTTATTTAGCGGGGGCGCGTGCCACCTGACTGTAAACGCGGATATTCCATTAATCTTCATGGTGTGATCTTTGTTCTTGGTTGATTCTCCGGTCCCCGCTGAGTGGCCGCTCTCCAGGATCCTCGTCTATGTTACCCTTTTTTAAGGCTATGTGCACACCGTCAGTATTTGCAGAAGACTTTTTGGCACAAATATCCATCGGGCGGGAGGCGGGATAGGTGCATTATGAATGGGTGAGGAATGCTGAAACAACGCATAAAGACACGGCAAAAATCTGAAACTTCAAAGCTGCAAGGAATAAACAAGCGGCGTGTGCACGGGTCTTCAGAAAACACTCTCCATTTGCTGGTACTGTAAAGTGCAAGAAAATAGGACAAAAACGCATCGTGTGAACAAGCCCTGAAGGGTTTGTAATAAGAGGAGACATTATCCTTTGTCCTTCAGGTTATTGCCTGAATTATTGGGGTGTCAGCAGCCAGACCCCAGTGATGAGGAGGGTATTCTCTAGCCTGGCTATAGTTTGTGTGATGACTCAGCGTCTGGCCACTTGTGTGTGGGTATTAACTGCTTTTAATTAGGCCAGACATATGGGTCATTTATTTGTTAAACCAAGGGGAATTAAACATTGTCTCTTCCGAGACTGATTAGAGCCCTATTGTCTGTAAATGTGTATTCTCTCAGCCCATTTGACTGCATAGTTCAGAGGGAAATTATGAAGTCGGATTGACTTAGCGACCAATGAGAGAACAGCCATCTCCACCAGTCCTGTAAGAGAACTGAGTGGTATAAAAGGGCCTTGCTTCTGTCACCAGGGAAAGATTCTACATGACCTCAGCCGAGGAGCTACGGTTCCAGCTGTGGGGATCACAGAACTGCTTCACTTGGGATATTCGACATAGCCTCAGCCGAGGAGCTACGGTTCCAGCTGTGGGTATCACAGAAATGCTTCACTTGGGATATTTGACATAGCCTCAGCCGAGGAGCTACGGTTCCAGCTGTGGGGATCACAGAACTGCTTCACTTGGGATATTTGACATAGCCTCAGCCGAGGAGCTACGGTTCCAGCTGTGGGGATCACAGAAATGCTTCACTTGGGATATTTGACATAGCCTCAGCCGAGGAGCTACGGTTCCAGCTGTGGGGATCACAGAAATGCTTCACTTGGGATATTCTACATAACCTCAGCCGAGGAGCTACGGTTCCAGCTGTGGGGATCACAGAAATGCTTCTCTTGGGATATTTTACATAGCCTCAGCCGAGGAGCTACGGTTCCAGCTGTGGGGATCACAGAAATGCTTCTCTTGGGATATTTTACATAGCCTCAGCCCAGAAGCTTTGGTTCCAGGTGGGGGAATCACAGAACTGCTTCTCTTGGGATATTCTACATAGCCTCAGCCGAGGAGCTATGGTTCCAGCTCTGGGGATCACAGAACTGCTTCACTTGGGATATTCTACATAACCTCAGCCGAGGAGCTACGGTTCCAGCTGTGGTGATCACAGAACTGCTTCAAGATTCATTCTACAGGATTTCAGCCCAAGATCCATGGTTCACAGAACTGCTTCACTGCTCAACACTGAGCCCACAAATTGGCTTGGAGAACCCAAGTTAGGACTACTTGGTGAAATGTCCATGTCTTGCTGTGCTTGGTCGGTTACCTAAGCTTTCCGCTGTCTCCTCTCATTTGGTGCCCACCAAAAGCTGCTGGTGCTGCTGGCTGTGATAGCGGGCCCTGCAAGCCCCGAAGTCATGAAGACTCCAATCTTCAGGCCAGAGGAAGGGTGAGACCCTGTCCCTTGCACCATCTTGTGTTCTTCCTGGGAACGTACAATATGTTTTTGCATGCTGGTGACTAATAATGTCTTACCAATGTATGGTTCCCTCACCCTGTGTTGTCTGAGGTCTGCCCATGGGAAGAACTGCGAGTGTACAGTGGCATGAGCCCTGGTCCATGCGGTCTTTCTGAAGACAGCCAGGACAGTGGACGAGACCCCCACGGACCCCCGTGTCTCCACACTCTGTGCAGTTAGCTATATTACCTGCAAATGAAGATGACAACTGACAATTGCACTCTCCTCATCTCATAGGTAGCAGCATCTGCAGCCCATTCAGGCTGCACTCCTTGTCCAGTTCCTCCATGATGGCAGCAAGGTTTGCGGTGTTTCCGAATCTCAAAAACATGAAGTAGACACCATAAAAGGGCCGTGGAGGAGCCGAGCCCCAAAAATCACCTCAGATCTTTACTCATGGCCAAACTGTCAGATTCCTGAGGGTCACACGAGGCAGGCCGCCCTGCAGTGGGACCTGCGCTCACAGCCTAGGATCGTCCAGCTCGGGTGGCATTGGCCAGAGAACCCAAGAATTAGCCGGTCCCCACTGGTGCCCAGCTGCCTTCACAGATGAGAGCAGGGGTACAATGAACACATGAACGGGACCTGAAAGTCTAAGGGCGGCTTTGCACGTTGCGACATTGCACGTGCGATGTCGATGGGGTCAAATCAAAAGTGACGCACATCCGGCGTCGCAGTCGATATCGAAACGTGTAAAACCTTTTTGATACGATGAACGAGCGCAAAAGCGTCGTTATCGTATCATCGCTGCAGCCTCCGACATTTCCATAATGCCGGTGCAGCGACAGGTGCGATGTTGTTCCTCGCTCCTGCGGCAGCGCATATCGCTGTGTATGAAGCCGCAGGAGCGAGGAACTTCACCTTACCTGCCGCCGGCTGCTATACGGAAGGACGGAGGTGGGCGGGATGTTTACATCCTGCTCATCTCCGCCCCTCCACTTCAATTGGCCGCCTGCCGTGTGACGTCGCTGTGATGCCGCACGACCCGCCCCCCTAAGGAAGGAGGCGGGTCGCTGGCCAGAGGGACGTCGCACGGCAGGTTTGTGCGTGTAAAGCTGCCGTAGCGATAATAATCGCTACGGCAGCTTTCACTATATATCGAACGTGCGACGGGGACGGGACTATCGCTGCAGCATCGGTAACACATTGTTACCGATGTCGCAGCGTGGAAAGCCCGCCTAAAGACTCCTTGGTGAACATTGTCCTGCCAACATCATCCATTGTGACCGGTCTGGTTTTGAGTCAAAGGAGGAGCCACAAACCTCCATGTGATGCCTGGCAGACCCCTGACTGCTGTTAGTACTGAGATAAGTGTCAGGGCCATCGCCAGCCTTACCTGGTGCATGTGGCAGACCCGGGATGGGCAATATTTGGTTCTATGATCAGCACTCATGGTCCCCAGACCTAAATCTAGTGGATGACCTCAGGGACATTAGGTATCGGTGACACCCACTGTCTGGAGCCACTGACGCTGCGCTGTGGATGTAGAAGCTTCAGCCTTTCACGTGGATCATCCTCAGCAATTATCGGGCCGGGCCCACACGCTCTGCTGAGTCACATCGCCAGGCCCTGTGATGAAGTCACCTGGATTTGGGGTCATTTTGCCCCCAGCCCCCACTTGGGTTCCACAAAGCAGCGATACGTTGTTTGGTTTCCAATGATTGGGATGATTTATGGCAGGATTTTCCTCCTTTGTGATCCGTCATGGAGCCTCCCTTCATGTGATCATACATGGCAGCGTCCTGCCCGCAGCCTCCCTTCATGTGATCATACATGTGCCCGCAGCCTCCCTTCATGTGATCATACATGGCAGCGTCCTGCCCGCAGCCTCCCTTCATGTGATCATACATGGCAGCGTCCTGCCCACAGCCTCCCTTCATGTGATCATACATGGCAGCGTCCTGCCCACAGCCTCCCTTCATGTGATCATACATGGCAGCGTCCTGCCCGCAGCCTCCCTTCATGTGATCATACATGGCAGCGTCCTGCCCACAGCCTCCCTTCATGTGATCATACATGGCAGCGTCCTGCCCACAGCCTCCCTTCATGTGATCATACATGGCAGCATCCTGCCCGCAGCCTCCCTTCGTGTGATCATACATGTGCCCGCAGCCTCCCTTCGTGTGATCATACATGGCAGCGTCCTGCCCGCAGCCTCCCTTCATGTGATCATACATGGCAGCGTCCTGCCCACAGCCTCCCTTCATGTGATCATACATGGCAGCGTCCTGCCCGCAGCCTCCCTTCATGTGATCATACATGGCAGCGTCCTGCCCACAGCCTCCCTTCATGTGATCATACATGGCAGCGTCCTGCCCACAGCCTCCCTTCGTGTGATCATACATGGCAGCGTCCTGCCCACAGCCTCCCTTCATGTGATCATACATGGCAGCGTCCTGCCCACAGCCTCCCTTCATGTGATCATACATGGCAGCGTCCTGCCCGCAGCCTCCCTTCATGTGATCATACATGGCAGCGTCCTGCCCACAGCCTCCCTTCATGTGATCATACATGGCAGCGTCCTGCCCGCAGCCTCCCTTCATGTGATCATACATGGCAGCGTCCTGCCCGCAGCCTCCCTTCATGTGATCATACATGTGCCCGCAGCCTCCCTTCATGTGATCATACATGGCAGCGTCCTGCCCACAGCCTCCCTTCATGTGATCATACATGGCAGCATCCTGCCCGCAGCCTCCCTTCGTGTGATCATACATGTGCCCGCAGCCTCCCTTCGTGTGATCATACATGGCAGCGTCCTGCCCGCAGCCTCCCTTCATGTGATCATACATGTGCCCGCAGCCTCCCTTCATGTGATCATACATGGCAGCGTCCTGCCCACAGCCTCCCTTCATGTGATCATACATGGCAGCGTCCTGCCCACAGCCTCCCTTCATGTGATCATACATGGCAGCGTCCTGCCCACAGCCTCCCTTCATGTGATCATACATGGCAGCGTCCTGCCCGCAGCCTCCCTTCATGTGATCATACATGGCAGCGTCCTGCCCACAGCCTCCCTTCATGTGATCATACATGGCAGCGTCCTGCCCGCAGCCTCCCTTCATGTGATCATACATGGCAGCGTCCTGCCCACAGCCTCCCTTCATGTGATCATACATGGCAGCGTCCTGCCCACAGCCTCCCTTCATGTGATCATACATGTGCCCGCAGCCTCCCTTCATGTGATCATACATGGCAGCGTCCTGCCCACAGCCTCCCTTCATGTGATCATACATGGCAGCGTCCTGCCCACAGCCTCCCTTCATGTGATCATACATGGCAGCGTCCTGCCCACAGCCTCCCTTCATGTGATCATACATGGCAGCGTCCTGCCCGCAGCCTCCCTTCATGTGATCATACATGGCAGCGTCCTGCCCGCAGCCTCCCTTCATGTGATCATACATGGCAGCGTCCTGCCCACAGCCTCCCTTCATGTGATCATACATGGCAGCGTCCTGCCCACAGCCTCCCTTCATGTGATCATACATGGCAGCGTCCTGCCCACAGCCTCCCTTCATGTGATCATACATGGCAGCGTCCTGCCCGCAGCCTCCCTTCATGTGATCATACATGGCAGCGTCCTGCCCACAGCCTCCCTTCATGTGATCATACATGGCAGCGTCCTGCCCACAGCCTCCCTTCATGTGATCATACATGGCAGCATCCTGCCCGCAGCCTCCCTTCGTGTGATCATACATGTGCCCGCAGCCTCCCTTCGTGTGATCATACATGGCAGCGTCCTGCCCGCAGCCTCCCTTCATGTGATCATACATGGCAGCGTCCTGCCCACAGCCTCCCTTCATGTGATCATACATGGCAGCGTCCTGCCCGCAGCCTCCCTTCATGTGATCATACATGGCAGCGTCCTGCCCACAGCCTCCCTTCATGTGATCATACATGGCAGCGTCCTGCCCACAGCCTCCCTTCGTGTGATCATACATGGCAGCGTCCTGCCCACAGCCTCCCTTCATGTGATCATACATGGCAGCGTCCTGCCCACAGCCTCCCTTCATGTGATCATACATGGCAGCGTCCTGCCCGCAGCCTCCCTTCATGTGATCATACATGGCAGCGTCCTGCCCACAGCCTCCCTTCATGTGATCATACATGGCAGCGTCCTGCCCACAGCCTCCCTTCATGTGATCATACATGGCAGCGTCCTGCCCGCAGCCTCCCTTCATGTGATCATACATGGCAGCGTCCTGCCCGCAGCCTCCCTTCATGTGATCATACATGTGCCCGCAGCCTCCCTTCATGTGATCATACATGGCAGCGTCCTGCCCACAGCCTCCCTTCATGTGATCATACATGGCAGCATCCTGCCCGCAGCCTCCCTTCGTGTGATCATACATGTGCCCGCAGCCTCCCTTCGTGTGATCATACATGGCAGCGTCCTGCCCGCAGCCTCCCTTCATGTGATCATACATGGCAGCGTCCTGCCCACAGCCTCCCTTCATGTGATCATACATGGCAGCGTCCTGCCCACAGCCTCCCTTCATGTGATCATACATGGCAGCGTCCTGCCCACAGCCTCCCTTCATGTGATCATACATGGCAGCGTCCTGCCCACAGCCTCCCTTCATGTGATCATACATGGCAGCGTCCTGCCCACAGCCTCCCTTCATGTGATCATACATGGCAGCGTCCTGCCCACAGCCTCCCTTCATGTGATCATACATGGCAGCGTCCTGCCCGCAGCCTCCCTTCATGTGATCATACATGGCAGCGTCCTGCCCACAGCCTCCCTTCATGTGATCATACATGGCAGCGTCCTGCCCGCAGCCTCCCTTCATGTGATCATACATGGCAGCGTCCTGCCCACAGCCTCCCTTCATGTGATCATACATGGCAGCGTCCTGCCCGCAGCCTCCCTTCATGTGATCATACATGGCAGCGTCCTGCCCGCAGCCTCCCTTCATGTGATCATACATGGCAGCGTCCTGCCCACAGCCTCCCTTCATGTGATCATACATGGCAGCGTCCTGCCCACAGCCTCCCTTCATGTGATCATACATGGCAGCGTCCTGCCCGCAGCCTCCCTTCATGTGATCATACATGTGCCCGCAGCCTCCCTTCATGTGATCATACATGGCAGCGTCCTGCCCACAGCCTCCCTTCATGTGATCATACATGGCAGCGTCCTGCCCACAGCCTCCCTTCATGTGATCATACATGGCAGCGTCCTGCCCGCAGCCTCCCTTCATGTGATCATACATGTGCCCGCAGCCTCCCTTCGTGTGATCACTGACCCGCTGTTATCGCTCCTCCAGCAGATCTGGGCTGAGCTGTGGTGATTATTCGCACTTGTTCCCTTCACGTTTGGTCGCAGTGATATTCTGTGGAGCAGCCGGGAGCGGAGCGTCTCCTGACAGGGCGCAGGGTCACGGTGAGGACGGCTCCAGCCCATCTGATCCCAGCCTCTCATGGACGAGGCCCGGAGCTATGGGGATAGACGGGAGGCAGCGGAGCGAGGCCCCAGCGACTGGTCCAGCCGTGTAGGAGCCGCGCCGCCTGTGATCTGATTATGAGGAGCTGGGGGACACGTCTATCCTCCGCCATGTCACGTCTATCCTCCGCCATGTCACGTCTATCCTCCGCCATGTCACGTCTATCCTCCGCCATGTCACGTCTATCCTCCGCCATGTCACGTCTATCCTCCGCCATGTCACGTCTATCCTCCGCCATGTCACGTCTATCCTCCGCCATGTCACGTCTATCCTCCGCCATGTCACGTCTATCCTCCGCCATGTCACGTCTATCCTCCGCCATGTCACGTCTATCCTCCGCCATGTCACGTCTATCCTCCGCCATGTCACGTCTATCCTCCGCCATGTCACGTCTTCATGATTATCTGTGAAATCTCCGCTCTCAGCAGCCACAGAGCAGAGAAAACTGCGGAACAGACGGTGACAGAGGCCACCATGGGGCAGACGACCCCCGACATCTCGCCACCTCCTGTGCCCTTATATCTGCAGCCACTCACCCTGGCACCGAGACCCCAGGTGACAACGCCATCCTGCCTCCAACATGGGGGTGACGACGCCATCCTGCCTCCAACATGGGGGTGACAACGCCATCCTGCCTCCAACATGGGGGTGACGACGCCATCCTGCCTCCAACATGGGGGTGACGACGCCATCCTGCCTCCAACATGGGGGTGACAACGCCATCCTGCCGCCAACATGGGGGTGACAACGCCATCCTGCCGCCAACATGGGGGTGACGACGCCATCCTGCCTCCAACATGGGGGTGACGACGCCATCCTGCCTCCAACATGGGGGTGACGACGCCATCCTGCCTCCAACATGGGGGTGACGACGCCATCCTGCCTCCAACATGGGGGTGACGACGCCATCCTGCCTCCAACATGGGGGTGACGACGCCATCCTGCCTCCAACATGGGGGTGACGACGCCATCCTGCCTGCAACATGGGGGTGACGACGCCATCCTGCCTCCAACATGGGGGTGACGACGCCATCCTGCCTCCAACATGGGGGTGACGACGCCATCCTGCCTCCAACATGGGGGTGACGACGCCATCCTGCCTCCAACATGGGGGTGACGACGCCATCCTGCCTCCAACATGGGGGTGACGACGCCATCCTGCCTCCAACATGGGGGTGACGACGCCATCCTGCCTCCAACATGGGGGTGACGACGCCATTCTGCCGCCAACATGGAGGTGACGACGCCATCCTGCCTCCAACATGGGGGTGACGACGCCATCCTGCCTCCAACATGGGGGTGACGACGCCATCCTGCCTCCAACATGGGGGTGACGACGCCATCCTGCCTCCAACATGGGGGTGACGACGCCATCCTGCCTCCAACATGGGGGTGACGACGCCATCCTGCCTCCAACATGGGGGTGACGACGCCATCCTGCCTCCAACATGGGGGTGACGACGCCATTCTGCCGCCAACATGGGGGTGACGACGCCATCCTGCCGCCAACATGGGGGTGACGACGCCATCCTGCCGCCAACATGGAGGTGACGACGCCATCCTGCCGCCAACATGGGGGTGACGACGCCATCCTGCCTCCAACATGGGGGTGACGACGCCATTCTGCCGCCAACATGGAGGTGACGACGCCATCCTGCCGCCAACATGGGGGTGACGACGCCATCCTGCCTCCAACATGGGGGTGACGACGCCATCCTGCCTCCAACATGGGGGTGACGACCTGCTGTGAACGGCCCGGCTGTAGGATGACGCTCTGTGAAGAGAAGCCATATCCATGTGTGGTGATCTTCCATGGTTCCGGATCATAACATCCGCCCCTTTCGGCCATGTTTTTTCCATCTTCTATATAAGAAAGTCCTTAGTTACCCCTCTCCACACACAGCAGTTTTTAATTGCAATGACATGACACACAGTTAGGGTCACAGAGCTAGGGACCCCAATATAGAGATATGCCTTGACGAGGTATTGGGGCTCAGTTACATTGATCAATGCGATTGCTAAATATCTCCTTTTTCCTAATATTCATGGCAGGTATGCAATTCATTATTCACACTTTCAAGTTAGCAAGTAGCATTTTTCATTGTATATTCCAATATTTGTCCATATGCTTGAGGCATTATACCATTATCTAAGTTTGATGTGCAGCCTTATCCGTATATAGTATGTATTTTTTGGCTTGCACTCATAGAATATATATTAGTGCTCACTTCAGTTATCCTATTCAGTTACCTGCTCCTGTCACTGCTGTTGTCACTGATCCTGTCAGTCAGCCTGCCAAGGAGCCTTCCTCCTGCGGCCGGGGGGGCCTTGGTTCTGCAGCCGGGGGGCCTCGTCCAGTATCTCGGGCTGTGATGGTGGCTTTGTGTCTCGGTCACATGATGGGGCCGGTGTCCAGGCTTTTGGCCTCCGCTCTGAATGTGGAATGTGACAGCGGGGATGATGCAGGATTATCCTCCACACGCTCCACACAGAGGATTAGTGTCTATTTAAGGATTATTAACAAAAACAACAGGTCACAAATGCAGAGTGGAGCCAAGACCAGCAGCAATACAGCAACCGTCACCTGAGGCTAGGGGGCGCCATCACACAACCTGGAGCCAAGACCAGCAGCAATACAGCAACCATCACCTGAGGCTAGGGGGCGCCGTCACACAACCTGGAGCCAAGACCAGCAGCAATACAGCAACCGTCACCTGAGGCTAGGGGGCACCATCACACAACCTGGAGCCAAGACCAGCAGCAATACAGCAACCGTCACCTGAGGCTAGGGGGCACCGTCACACAACCTGGAGCCAAGACCAGCAGCAATACAGCAACCGTCACCTGAGGCTAGGGGGCGCCGTCACACAACCTGGAGCCAAGACCAGCAGCAATACAGCAACCGTCACCTGAGGCTAGGGGGCGCCATCACACAACCTGGAGCCAAGACCAGCAGCAATACAGCAACCGTCACCTGAGGCTAGGGGGCGCCGTCACACAACCTGGAGCCAAGACCAGCAGCAATACAGCAACCGTCACCTGAGGCTAGGGGGCGCCGTCACACAACCTGGAGCCAAGACCAGCAGCAATACAGCAACCGTCACCTGAGGCTAGGGGGCGCCGTCACACAACCTGGAGCCAAGACCAGCAGCAATACAGCAACCGTCACCTGAGGCTAGGGGGCGCCATCACACAACCTGGAGCCAAGACCAGCAGCAATACAGCAACCGTCACCTGAGGCTAGGGGGCGCCGTCACACAACCTGGAGCCAAGACCAGCAGCAATACAGCAACCGTCACCTGAGGCTAGGGGGCGCCGTCACACAACCTGGAGCCAAGACCAGCAGCAATACAGCAACCGTCACCTGAGGCTAGGGGGCGCCATCACACAACCTGGAGCCAAGACCAGCAGCAATACAGCAACCGTCACCTGAGGCTAGGGGGCGCCGTCACCTGACCTGGAGCTAGGGGGCGCCATCACCTGGAGCCAAGACCAGCAGCAATACAGCAACCGTCACCTGAGGCTAGGGGGCGCCGTCACACAACCTGGAGCCAAGACCAGCAGCAATACAGCAACCGTCACCTGAGGCTAGGGGGCGCCGTCACACAACCTGGAGCCAAGACCAGCAGCAATACAGCAACCGTCACCTGAGGCTAGGGGGCGCCGTCACACAACCTGGAGCCAAGACCAGCAGCAATACAGCAACCGTCACCTGAGGCTAGGGGGCGCCATCACACAACCTGGAGCCAAGACCAGCAGCAATACAGCAACCGTCACCTGAGGCTAGGGGGCGCCATCACACAACCTGGAGCCAAGACCAGCAGCAATACAGCAACCGTCACCTGAGGCTAGGGGGCGCCATCACACAACCTGGAGCCAAGACCAGCAGCAATACAGCAACCGTCACCTGAGGCTAGGGGGCGCCGTCACACAACCTGGAGCCAAGACCAGCAGCAATACAGCAACCGTCACCTGAGGCTAGGGGGCGCCGTCACCTGAAGCCAAGACCAGCAGCAATACAGCAACCGTCACCTGAGGCTAGGGGGCGCCGTCACACAACCTGGAGCCAAGACCAGCAGCAATACAGCAACCGTCACCTGAGGCTAGGGGGCGCCGTCACACAACCTGGAGCCAAGACCAGCAGCAATACAGCAACCGTCACCTGAGGCTAGGGGGCGCCGTCACACAACCTGGAGCCAAGACCAGCAGCAATACAGCAACCGTCACCTGAGGCTAGGGGGCGCCATCACACAACCTGGAGCCAAGACCAGCAGCAATACAGCAACCGTCACCTGAGGCTAGGGGGCGCCGTCACACAACCTGGAGCCAAGACCAGCAGCAATACAGCAACCGTCACCTGAGGCTAGGGGGCGCCATCACACAACCTGGAGCCAAGACCAGCAGCAATACAGCAACCGTCACCTGAGGCTAGGGGGCGCCGTCACACAACCTGGAGCCAAGACCAGCAGCAATACAGCAACCGTCACCTGAGGCTAGGGGGCGCCGTCACCTGAAGCCAAGACCAGCAGCAATACAGCAACTGTCACCTGAGACTAGGGGGCGCCGTCACCTGAGACTAGGGGGCGCCATCACCTGACCTGGAGCTAGGGGGCGCCATCACCTGGAGCCAAGACCAGCAGCAATACAGCAACCGTCACCTGAGACTAGGGGGCGCCATCACACAACCTGGAGCCAAGACCAGCAGGAGCACAGCCTGCACAGGACCGGGGAGCAGCCGTCACCTGAGACTAGGGGGCGCCGTCACCTGACCTGGAGCTAGGGGGCGCCATCACACAACCTGGAGCTAGGAGGCGCCGTCACCTGACCTGGAGCTAGGGGGCGCCATCACCTGGAGCTAGGGGGCGCCATCACACAACCTGGAGCTAGGGGGCGCCGTCACACAACCTGGAGCTAGGGGGCGCCGTCACACAACCTGGAGCTAGGGGGCGCCGTCACACAACCTGGAGCCAAGACCAGCAGGAACACAACCGTCACCTGAGGCTAGGGGGCGCCATCACACAACCTGGAGCTAGGGGGCGCCGTCACACAACCTGGAGCCAAGACCAGCAGGAACACAGCAACCGTCACCTGAGGCTAGGGGGCGCCGTCACACATTCTGGAGCCAAGACTAGCAGGAATACAGCAACCATCACCTGAGGCTAGGGGGCGCCATCACACAACCTGGAGCTAGGGGGCGCCGTCACACAACCTGGAGCCAAGACCAGCAGGAACACAGCAACCATCACCTGAGGCTAGGGGGCGCCATCACACAACCTGGAGCCAAGACCAGCAGGAACACAGCAACCGTCACCTGAGGCTAGGGGGCGTCATCACATCACCTGGAGCTAGGGGGCGCCATCACACAACCTGGAGCCAAGACCAGCAGGAACACAGCAACCGTCACCTGAGGCTAGGGGGCGTCATCACATCACCTGGAGCTAGGGGGCGCCATCACACAACCTGGAGCCAAGACCAGCAGGAACACGGCAACCGTCACCTGAGGCTAGGGGGCGCCGTCACACATGTGGCGACATGGACTCTCATGGGTTAAAGTTTCTTAAAATCCAGCCAGACAGCATGATAGATTGTCTATAGACGGGGGAGAAGTCCCTCATTGTTTTTACAAGACTCTTGTTGACTGAATGTAATTGTGTTGGCCACTGAAAGCCAGACGTATTGTTCTCCAGACTTTTCCAGTAACCATTGTATTGTAGTTGTGTATTGCTAATGTAATTACCTTAGTAGCCATTGTCTAGTCTGTGACTTGCAGACTTCATGTAGATATACTGAGTCTTTCTATGCACATCATTTAAATGAACATTATCCATGCAGCTTGAAATTCATCCAATGGGAGAAGCAATCTTGTCCAACCAATCGATGAGGACGCAGTGTATCCTATGGGAAGGTTATGGCTATAAAAGGGACTTCTTTAAGCCACCAGGTGGTTGATGGATGCTGATGGATCCAGTCTAAGCTCTTAGGAGCTGACTAGAGGATCAGGATATCTTATGGCTTCAATCTAGGGATTCCGGTTCCGGTTGGAGACCATATCCACAGCCTAGGGATTTCGACTCCGGCTACCAGGATTGTAACATCATACCAGGACTACCTAAGGAGGACACTCAGGTTGGGACAGTTCAGTTACCTGTTACAGACTTTGCAGACCTCAGACAGCTTCCTAAATCTGGCATTATTCCTTTCTCGGTGGGTGCCCGCCAAAAGCGGGGTGCTGCTGGACTGGAGTAAATAGCCCTGGAACCTCTGAGGCACGGACATTCTAATCCCTGGTGAGCAGTGGAAGGGTGAGACTCTGTTGCCTGTTACATTTGTGTGTTTTGCTGGTTATGTGTTATGTGCCGTTAATTGTTTGGGGATCCAATAAAGTCTTAATATTGTGATTCCCTCACCCTGTGTTGTCTGAGTAGTGTTACGCCCACGGTTAAGGAGGCCGGCGTTCAGGTGGGATGAGCCCTGAGCCACGCTGTCTTTCTAAAGGCGGCGGGTTTTAGTGGACGAGAGCACCCACTGACCCCCGTGTCTCCACAGGAGAGCACCCACTGAGCCCCATGTCTCCACAGGAGAGCACCCACTGAGCCCCATGTCTCCACAGGAGAGCACCCACTGACCCCCGTGTCTCCACAGGAGAGCACCCACTGAGCCCCATGTCTCCACAGGAGAGCACCCACTGAGCCCCGTGTCTCCACAGGAGAGCACCCACTGAGCCCCATGTCTCCACAGGAGAGCACCCACTGACCCCCGCGTCTCCACAACACAACCTGGAGCCAAGACCAGCAGGAATACAGCCTGCACAGGAGCGGGGAGCAGCCGTCACCTGACACTAGGGGGCGCCGTCACATCACCTGGAGCCAAGGGGCCCATCACATGACCTGGGTGGCCTCACCTCTCCGGTCGTATGCACGGTGCACGCACAGATATATGTATGTACACTGCTGACTCTGCACCCAATCAGTTTCACCTGTAACAGCTTCATCACGGGCTCCGGCGTTAGATTGTACTTACAGAGGTCACCACAGAACATTCACTATTACTGACTGCAGCTCTGCAGGTGACTGGAGGATAAGACATGATGTAACAGCAGAATAGTGACTGCAGCTCTGGAGGTAACTGGAGGATAAGACATAATGTAACAGCAGAATAGTGAGTGCAGCTCTTGAGGTGACTGGAGGATAAGACATGATGTAACAGCAGAATAGTGACTGCAGCTCTGGAGATGACTGAAGGATAAGACATAATGTAACAGCAGAATAGTGAGTGCAGCTCTGGAGGTGACTGGAGGATAAGACATGATCTAACAGCAGAATAGTGAGTGCAGCTCTGGAGGTGATGGGAGGATAAGACATGATGTAACAGCAGAATAGTGACTGCAGCTCTGGAGGTGACTGGAGGATAAGACATGATGTAACAGCAGAATAGTGAGTGCAGCTCTGGAGGTGACTGGAGGATAAAACAGGATGTAACAGCAGAATAGTGAGTGCAGCTCTGGAGGTGATGGGAGGATAAGACATGATGTAACAGCAGAATAGTGACTGCAGCTCTGGAGGATAAGACACAATATAACAGCAGAACAGTGAGTGCAGCTCTGGAGGTGAGTGGAGGATAAGACAATGTAACAGCAGAATAGTGAGTGCAGCTCTGGAGGTGAGTGGAGCCGGTGGTTTGGGGTCTGGCGGTGCTCAGTGACGGGTGTGATTGTGTTTTTCAGATCTGAGCTGGGTGCGGATCCTGCTGTACGTCCTGATCTTCCTCCTCAGTGTGTTCGGGAATACCCTCATCATCATCGTGCTGGTGATGAATAAGCGGCTGCGCACCGTCACCAACTGCTTCCTGCTATCGCTGGCCGTCAGTGACATCATGGTGTCCCTGCTGTGCATGCCCTTCACCCTCATCCCCAACCTCATGGGCAACTTCATCTTCGGAGAAGTCATCTGCAAGACAGCGGCGTACTTCATGGGTAAGGACCGGGGCCGCACACCGGCTCCGCAGGGATCACATCTGCTGCTTTGTGTACACCGGCTCCGCAGGGCTCACATCTGCTGCTTTGTGTACACCGGCTCCGCAGGGCTCACATCTGCTGCTTTGTGTACACCGGCTCCGCAGGGCTCACATCTGCTGCTTTGTGTACACCGGCTCCGCAGGGCTCACATCTGCTGCTTTGTGTACACCGGCTCCGCAGGGCTGACATCTGCTGCTTTGTGTACACCGGCTCCGCAGGGCTCACATCTGCTGCTTTGTGTACACCGGCTCCGCAGGGCTCACATCTGCCGCCTTGTGTACACCGGCTCCGCAGGGCTGACATCTGCTGCTTTGTGTACACCGGCTCCGCAGGGCTCACATCTGCTGCTTTGTGTACACCGGCTCCGCAGGGCTCACATCTGCCGCCTTGTGTACACCGGCTCCGCAGGGCTCACATCTGCCGCCTTGTGTACACCGGCTCCGCAGGGCTCACATCTGCTGCTTTGTGTACACCGGCTCCGCAGGGCTCACATCTGCCGCCTTGTGTACACCGGCTCCGCAGGGCTCACATCTGCTGCTTTGTGTACACCGGCTCCGCAGGGCTCACATCTGCCGCCTTGTGTACACCGGCTCCGCAGGGCTGACATGTGCCGCTTTGTGTACACCGGCTCCGCAGGGATCACGTCTGCTGCTTTGTGTACACCGCCTCCGCAGGGCTGACATCTGCTGCTTTGTGTACACCGGCTCCGCAGGGCTCACATCTGCCGCCTTGTGTACACCGGCTCCGCAGGGCTGACATGTGCCGCTTTGTGTACACCGGCTCCGCAGGGATCACGTCTGCTGCTTTGTGTACACCGCCTCCGCAGGGCTGACATCTGCTGCTTTGTGTACACCGGCTCCGCAGGGCTCACATCTGCTGCTTTGTGTACACCGGCTCCGCAGGGCTCACATCTGCTGCTTTGTGTACACCGGCTCCGCAGGGCTCACATCTGCCGCTTTGTGTACACCGGCTCCGCAGGGCTCACATCTGCTGCTTTGTGTACACCGGCTCCGCAGGGATCACATCTGCTGCTTTGTGTACACCGGCTCCGCAGGGATCACGTCTGCTGCTTTGTGTACACCGCCTCCGCAGGGCTCACATCTGCTGCTTTGTGTACACCGGCTCCGCAGGGGTCACATCTGCCGCTTTGTGTACACCGGCTCCGCAGGGCTCACATCTGCTGCTTTGTGTACACCGGCTCCGCAGGGCTCACATCTGCCGCTTTGTGTACACCGGCTCCGCAGGGCTCACATCTGCTGCTTTGTGTACACCGGCTCCGCAGGGCTCACATCTGCTGCTTTGTGTACACCGGCTCCGCAGGGATCACATCTGCTGCTTTGTGTACACCGGCTCCGCAGGGCTCACATCTGCTGCTTTGTGTACACCGGCTCCGCAGGGCTGACATCTGCTGCTTTGTGTACACCGGCTCCGCAGGGATCACATCTGCTGCTTTGTGTACACCGGCTCCGCAGGGCTGACATCTGCTGCTTTGTGTACACCGGCTCCGCAGGGCTCACATCTGCTGCTTTGTGTACACCGGCTCCGCAGGGCTGACATCTGCTGCTTTGTGTACACCGGCTCCGCAGGGCTCACATCTGCCGCATTCTGCTCCTCACCACTCTCAGAATCTCTGCTTGCTGTAAGTGAATAGTTTGTAACTAGAGGCCGTAATGCCCTGAACTAAAGTTTGAGAGCTGAGGGTTTGTTACAGTGTATTAGCGTGGACCGTTCTCTCCTGAGCACTTTACCCCTTGTCCTTGGATCCGGCCACTCTTGGTGTCCAGTCTCTATTCACCGACAGCAAGCTGAGATCTTGATAGTAGTGAAGAGTGAATTCTTGAATATTGGGTCATTTTGCATTTTGCCCTGAGATAATGCAGGGTCCTGAGATAATAATGCGGAGTCCTTAGATAATAATGCGGAGTCCTGAGATAATGCGGAGTCCTGAGATAATAATGCGGAGTCCTGAGATAATAATGCGGAGTCCTGAGATAATAATGCGGAGTCCTGAGATAATAATGCGGAGTCCTGAGATAATGCGGAGTCCTGAGATAATAATGCAGGGTCCTGAGATAATAATGCGGAGTCCTGAGATAATAATGTGGAGTCCTGAGATAATAATGTGGAGTCCTGAGATAATAATGTGGAGTCCTGAGATAATAATGCGGAGTCCTGAGATAATAATGCGGAGTCCTGAGATAATAATGCGGAGTCCTGAGATAATAATGTGGAGTCCTGAGATAATAATGTGGAGTCCTGAGATAATAATGTGGAGTCCTGAGATAATAATGCGGAGTCCTTAGATAATAATGCGGAGTCCTGAGATAATAATGCGGAGTCCTTAGATAATAATGCGGAGTCCTGAGATAATAATGCGGAGTCCTGAGATAATAATGCGGAGTCCTGAGATAATAATGCGGAGTCCTGAGATAATAATGCGGAGTCCTGAGATAATGCGGAGTCCTGAGATAATAATGCGGAGTCCTGAGATAATAATGCGGAGTCCTGAGATAATAATGCGGAGTCCTGAGATAATGCAGGGTCCTGAGCTAATAATGCAGAGTCCTGAGCTAATAATGCAGAGTCCTGAGATAATGCAGAGTCCTGAGCTAATAATGCAGAGCCCTGAGCTAATAATGCAGAGCCCTGAGATAATAATGCAGAGCCCTGAGCTAATAATGCAGGGTCCGGAGATAATGCAGGGCCCTGAGCTGATAATGCAGGGCCCTGAGCTGATAATGCAGGGCCCTGAGCTGATAATGCAGGGCCCCGAGCTGATAATGCAGGGCCCCGAGCTGATAATGCAGGGCCCCGAGATGATAATGCAGGGCCCCGAGATGATAATGCAGGGCCCCGAGATGATAATGCAGGGCCCCGAGATGATAATGCAGAGCCCCGAGATGATAATGCAGAGCCCCGAGATGATAATGCAGAGCCCCGAGATGATAATGCAGAGCCCCGAGATGATAATGCAGAGCCCCGAGATGATAATGCAGGGTCCCGAGATGATAATGCAGGGTCCTGAGATAATGCAGGGTCCTGAGATAATAATGCAGGGCCCTGAGATATAATGCAGGGCCCTGAGATGATAATGCAGAGTCTTGAGCTAATGCAGGGTCCTGAGATAATAGTGCAGGGTCCTGAGATAATGCAGAGTCTTGAGCTAATGCAGAGTCCTGAGATAATAATGCAGAGCCCTGAGATAATGCAGGGTCCTGAGATAATAGTGCAGGGCCCTGAGATGATAATGCAGGGCCCTGAGATGATAATGCAGAGTCCTGAGATAATGCAGAGCCCTGAGATAATAATGCAGAGCCCTGAGATAATGCAGAGCCCTGAGATAATGCAGGGTCCTGAGCTAATAATGCAGAGTCCTGAGCTAATAATGCAGAGTCCTGAGCTAATAATGCAGAGTCCTGAGCTAATAATGCAGAGTCCTGAGCTAACAGTGCAGGGTCCTGAGCTAACAGTGCAGGGTCCTGAGCTAACAGTGCAGGGTCCTGAGATAATAATGCAGGGTCCTGAGATAATAATGCAGGGTCCGGAGATAATGCAGGGCCCTGAGCTGATAATGCAGGGCCCTGAGCTGATAATGCAGGGCCCTGAGCTGATAATGCAGGGCCCTGAGCTGATAATGCAGGGCCCTGAGCTGATAATGCAGGGCCCCGAGCTGATAATGCAGGGCCCCGAGCTGATAATGCAGAGCCCCGAGATGATAATGCAGAGCCCCGAGATGATAATGCAGAGCCCCGAGATGATAATGCAGAGCCCCGAGATGATAATACAGAGCCCCGAGATGATAATGCAGGGCCCCGAGATGATAATGCAGGATCCCGAGATGATAATGCAGGGCCCTGAGATGATAATGCAGGGCCCTGAGATAATGCAGAGTCCCGAGATGATAATGCAGAGCCCCGAGATGATAATGCAGAGCCCCGAGATGATAATGCATGGTCCCGAGATGATAATGCATGGTCCTGAGATGATAATGCATGGTCCTGAGATAATAATGCAGAGTCTTGAGCTAATGCAGAGTCCTGAGATAATAATGCAGAGCCCTGAGATAATGCAGGGTCCTGAGATAATAGTGCAGGGCCCTGAGATGATAATGCAGGGCCCTGAGATGATAATGCAGGGCCCTGAGATGATAATGCAGGGCCCTGAGATGATAATGCAGAGCCCTGAGCTAATAATGCAGAGCTCTGAGCTGATAATGCAGGGTCCTGAGCTGATAATGCAGGGTCCTGAGCTAATAATGCAGGGCCCTGAGATGATAATACAGGGCCCTGAGATGATAATGCAGGGCCCTGAGATAATGCAGAGTCCCGAGATGATAATGCAGAGCCCCGAGATGATAATGCAGAGCCCCGAGATGATAATGCATGGTCCCGAGATGATAATGCATGGTCCCAAGATAATAATGCAGAGTCCTGAGATAATAATGCAGGGTCCTGAGATAATAATGCAGGGTCCTGAGATAATAATGCAGGGTCCTGAGATAATAATGCAGGGTCCTGAGATGATAATGCAGGATCCTGAGATGATAATGCAGGGCCCTGAGATGATAATGCAGGGCCCTGAGATGATAATGCAGGGCCCTGAGATGATAATGCAGGGCCCTGAGATGATAATGCAGGGCCCTGAGATGATAATGCAGGGCCCTGAGATGATAATGCAGGGCCCTGAGATGATAATGCAGGGCCCTGAGATGATAATGCAGGGCCCTGAGATGATAATGCAGGGCCCTGAGATGATAATGCAGGGCCCCGAGATGATAATGCAGGGCCCCGAGATGATAATGCAGGGCCCCGAGATGATAATGCATGGTCCCGAGATGATAATGCATGGGCCCGAGATGATAATGCAGGGTCCCGAGATGATAATGCAGGGTCCCGAGATGATAATGCAGGGCCCTGAGATGATAATGCAGGGCCCTGAGATGATAATGCAGGGCCCTGAGATGATAATGCAGGGCCCTGAGATGATAATGCAGGGCCCTGAGATGATAATGCAGGGCCCTGAGATGATAATGCAGGGCCCTGAGATGATAATGCAGGGCCCTGAGATGATAATGCAGGGCCCTGAGATGATAATGCAGGGCCCTGAGATGATAATGCAGGGCCCTGAGATGATAATGCAGGGCCCTGAGATGATAATGCAGGGCCCTGAGATGATAATGCAGGGCCCTGAGATGATAATGCAGGGCCCTGAGATGATAATTCAGGGCCCTGAGATGATAATGCAGGGCCCTGAGATGATAATGCAGGGCCCTGAGATGATAATGCAGGGCCCTGAGATGATAATGCAGGGCCCTGAGATGATAATGCAGGGCCCTGAGATGATAATGCAGGGCCCTGAGATGATAATGCAGAGCTCTGAGCTGATAATGCAGGGCCCTGAGCTGATAATGCAGGGTCCTGAGCTGATAATGCAGGGCCCTGAGATGATAATGCAGGGCCCTGAGATGATAATGCAGGGCCCTGAGATGATAATGCAGGGCCCCGAGATGATAATGCAGAGCCCCGAGATGATAATGCATGGTCCTGAGATGATAATGCATGGTCCTGAGATGATAATGCAGGGTCCTGAGATAATAATGCAGGGTCCTGAGATAATAATGCAGGGTCCGGAGATAATAATGCAGGGTCCGGAGATAATAATGCAGGATCCTGAGATAATGCAGGGCCCTGAGATAATAATGCAGGGCCCTGAGATAATAATGCAGGGTCTTGAGCTAATGCAGAGTCCTGAGATAATAATGCAGAGTCTTAAGCTAATGCAGAGTCCTGAGATAATAATGCAGAGTCTTGAGCTAATGCAGAGTCCTGAGATAATAATGCAGAGTCTTGAGCTAATGCAGAGTCCTGAGATAATAATGCAGAGTCTTGAGCTAATGCAGGGTCCTGAGATAATAATGCAGAGTCTTAAGCTAATGCAGGGTCCTGAGATAATAATGCAGAGTCTTAAGCTAATGCAGGGTCCTGAGATAATGCAGAGTCTTAAGCTAATGCAGGGTCCTGAGATAATAATGCAGGGCCCTGAGATGATAATGCAGGGCCCTGAGATGATAATGCAGGGCCCTGAGATGATAATGCAGGGCCCTGAGATGATAATGCAGGGCCCTGAGATGATAATGCAGGGCCCTGAGATGATAATGCAGGGCCCTGAGATGATAATGCAGGGCCCTGAGATGATAATGCAGGGCCCTGAGATGATAATGCAGGGCCCTGAGATGATAATGCAGGGCCCTGAGATGATAATGCAGGGCCCTGAGCTGATAATGCAGGGTCCTGAGCTGATAATGCAGGGTCCTCCTGAGCTGATAATGCAGGGTCCTGAGCTGATAATGCAGGGCCCTGAGATGATAATGCAGGGCCCTGAGATGATAATGCAGGGCCCTGAGATGATAATGCAGGGCCCTGAGATGATAATGCAGGGCCCCGAGATGATAATGCAGAGCCCCGAGATGATAATGCATGGTCCTGAGATGATAATGCATGGTCCTGAGATGATAATGCAGTGTCCTGAGATAATAATGCAGGGTCCTGAGATAATAATGCAGGGTCCTGAGATAATAATGCAGGGTCCTGAGATAATAATGCAGGGTCCGGAGATAATAATGCAGGATCCTGAGATAATGCAGGGCCCTGAGATAATAATGCAGGGCCCTGAGATAATAATGCAGGGTCTTGAGCTAATGCAGAGTCCTGAGATAATAATGCAGAGTCTTAAGCTAATGCAGAGTCCTGAGATAATAATGCAGAGTCTTGAGCTAATGCAGAGTCCTGAGATAATAATGCAGAGTCTTGAGCTAATGCAGAGTCCTGAGATAATAATGCAGAGTCTTAAGCTAATGCAGGGTCCTGAGATAATAATGCAGAGTCTTAAGCTAATGCAGGGTCCTGAGATAATAATGCAGAGTCTTGAGCTAATGCAGAGTCCTGAGATAATAACGCAGAACCTTGTACAATAATCCAGAATAATAATGCAAATTACTAAAATAAGTATCCAGAGCCCCGAGATAATACAGAGCCCTGAGATAATATTGCAGTGTCCTGAAGTAAAAATGCAGAGTCCTGAGATAATATATCAGAGCACTGAGATAGAAATTCAAATACCTGAACTAATAATGCAGAGTGTTGAGATAATGCAGAGCTCTGAGATAATAACCCAGAGACCTGAAGTAATAAACCAAAACTCTGAGATAATCCAGAACCCTAATGTAATAATCCAGAACCCTGAAGGAATAATACAGGGCTCTGAGGTAATACTGCAGTGCCCTGAAGTAAAAATGAGGAGCCTGAGATAAGTCAGAGCACTGATATAGTAATCTAGATACCTGAACTAATAATGCAGAGTGCTGAGATAATAATCCAGACACCCCTGAAGTAATAATCCAAATCCTCAAAGTAATTATTCAGAGACCTGAGATAATCCAGAACCTGAGATAATACAGAGCCCTGAGAATATTCCAGAGCCCTGTAGTAATAATGTTGATTTCTGAGATAATAATCTAGAGCCCTGAAGTAATTATCCAGAGACCCGAGATAAAAAAAAACTGCAGTGCCCTGTAGTAGTATGCATAGTCCTAATATAATAATCTAGTGCCCTAAAATAATCCAGAGACTTGAAGTAATAATCCAGAGCACTGAGATAATCTAGAGCTTTGAAGTAATAATGCAGACTCCTGAGATAATAATCCAGAGCCCTGAAGTAATTATTTTCCTCTTTGCAAATAATCAGGTAGATCTCGGAGATAATAAGCTGGAGCTCGGAGGTAATAATCGAGGGCCAGTATAATAGAACCCAGTGATAATAAGGTAGAGCTCAGTGATAATAAGGTAGAGCTCAGTGATAATAAGGTAGAGCTCAGTGATAATAAGGTAGAGCTCAGAGATAATAAGGTAGAGCTCAGAGATAATAAGGTAGAGCTCAGTGATAATAAGGTAGAGCTCAGTGATAATAAGGTAGAGCTCAGTGATAATAAGGACTCTTAGATTAGCTGACATTTTGTGGTAATAAGGTAGAATGATAATGGAGAGCTTTAAGATAATAAGGAAGTATTTGGACATAAGGTCAAGCTCTCAGATAATAAAAAACTATAGCTCAGAGATAATAAAGCAGAGCACAGAACAAATGCTGTAGAGCTTGGTCATTATAAGGTAATGGTCTGAGATAAGGTTGAGTAGAGAGATAATAAGTTAAAGCTCAGAGATAATTAGGTAGAGTTCAGAGCTAATAAGGCAGAGCTCAGAGATAATAAGGTAGAGCTCAGAGATAATAAGGCAGAGCTCAGAGATAAGGTAGAGCTCAGAGATAAGGTAGCGCTCAGAGCTAATAAGGTAGAGCTCAGAGATAATAAGGTAGAGCTCAGAGATAATAAGGTAGAGCTCAGAGATAATAAGGTAGAGCTCAGAGCTAATAAGGTAGAGCTCAGAGATAATAAGGTAGAGCTCAGAGATAATAAGGTAGAGCTCAGAGATAATAAGGTAGAGCTGAGAGATAATAAGGTAGAGCTCAGAGATAGTAAGGTAGAGCTCAGAGATAGTAAGGTAGAGCTCAGAGCTAATAAGGTAGAGCTCAGAGCTAATAAGGTAGAGCTCAGAGCTAATAAGGTAGAGTTCAGAGATAATAAGGTAGAGCTCAGAGCTAATAAGGTAGAGCTCAGAGGTGAGATGTCAGATCTCAAATCATAAGGTACACCTCAGAGATAATAAGGTAGAGCTCAGAGATGAAAAAGAATTTGTATAGGAGATTTACTAATAGATAAAATCTCAAAACCAGGGCTGACGATGGGTTAATTTATTGTTTTATTAAGGTTATCCTTGTTTCCAGGCCTCTAGAAGCCCCGTGCAGGAATAATCCTCAGGAGCTCGGTGCCGGGGACTGGACTCAGGTCATCTCTATGTGGAACCTTCTTGAGCCGCTGCGCTCCTGCATCGCTGCTAAATATAATTACAAGTCCCCAGAACGCTGGAAGATTTGGCTTCTATTATAACTCTTATAGGCTCCTAGACCTATTTTCTCCTCAGCCTGTCTCCAATCTCCTGTCTCATTGCTTATGTGGTGCTACTGGATTGTGCACTTTACATGGTTTCTAATCCTTTTTTGCTACAAGTATATGATCGTATACTGCCACCGTATACTGCCACCGTATACTGCCACCGTATACTGCCACCGTATACTGCCACCGTATACTGCCACCGTAAACTGCCACCGTATACTGCCACCGTATACTGCCACCGTAAACTGCCACCGTAAACTGCCACCGTATACTGCCACCGTATACTGCCACCGTATACTGCCACCGTATACTGCCACCGTATACTGCCACCGTATACTGCCACCGTATACTGCCACCGTATACTGCCACCGTATACTGCCACCGTATACTGCCACCGTATACTGCCACCGTATACTGCCACCGTATACTGCCACCGTATACTGCCACCGTATACTGCCACCGTATACTGCCACCGTAAACTGCCACCGTATACTGCCACCGTATACTGCCACCGTATACTGCCACCGTATACTGCCACCGTATACTGCCACCGCCGGGGCATTACCATCATTTCATTTGTTAAACAACTGCTTCAAATCTATTGTGGCCAATTGTATTTGTCATATGTTATATGTCATGTGTTATATGTCATGTTATATGTCATGTTATATGTCATGTTATATGTCATGTTATATGTCATGTTATATGTCATGTTATATGTCATGTTATATGTCATGTTATATGTCATGTTATATGTCATGTTATATGTCATGTTATATGTCATGTTAGTTGGTTGTTTGTTTGAAACAAAGATAACCTTAATAAAACAATAAATTAACCCATTGTCAGCGCTGGTTTTGAGATTTTATCTATTAGTAAATCTCCTATACAAATTCTTTTTGATTCTAGGCAAATAAAAAAGGGGGACATTTGTCTAACCTAGCTGCAGGCAGTGAGCATTGGGTTAAGCGCTGATTATTGTCTTTGGACATTTTTTATAGAGTTCAGAGATGAGATGTCAGAGCTCAGGTAATAAGGTAGAGCTCAGAGATAAGGTAGAGCTCAAAGGTAATAAGGTAGAGTTCAGAGATAATAAGGTAGAGTTCAGAGATAATAAGGTAGAGTTCAGAGATAAGGTAGAGCTCAAAGATAATAAGGTAGAGTTCAGAGCTAATAAGGTAGAGCTCAGAGGTAATAAGGTAGAGCTCAAAGCTAATAAGGTAGAGTTCAAAGATAATAGGGTAGAGTTCAGAGCTAATAAGGTAGAGTTCAGAGCTAATAAGGTAGAGTTCAGAGCTAATAAGGTAGAGCTCAGAGCTAATAAGGTAGAGCTCAGAGATAATAAGGTAGAGCTCAGAGATAAGGTAGAGCTCAGAGATAATAAGGCAGAGCTCAGAGGTGAGATGTCAGATCTCAGATCATAAGGTACAGCTCAGAGATAATAAGGTAGAGTTCAGAGATGAGATGTCAGAGCTCAGGTAATAAGGTAGAGCTCAGATATAATAAGGTAGAGTTCAGAGATGACATGTCAGATCTCAGATCATAAGGTAGAGCTCAGAGATAAGGTAGACCTCAAAGATAATAAGGTAGAGTTCAGAGATAATAAGGTAGAGTTCAGAGATAAGGTAGAGTTCAGAGATAATAAGGTAGAGTTCAGAGATAATAAGGTAGAGTTCAGAGATAATAAGGTAGAGTTCAAAGATAATAAGGTAGAGTTCAGAGATAATAAGGTATAGCTCAGAGCTAATAAGGTATAGCTCAGAGCTAATAAGATAGAGCTCAGAGCTAATAAGGTAGAGCTCAGAGTTAATAAGGTAGAGCTCAGAGATAATAAGGTAGAGTTCAAAGCTAATAAGGTAGAGTTCAGAGATAATAAGGTAGAGCTCAGAGCTAATAAGGTAGAGCTCAGAGCTAATAAGGTAGAGCTCAGAGCTAATAAGGTAGAGCTCAGAGCTAATAAGGTAGAGCTCAGAGCTAATAAGGTAGAGTTCAAAGATAATAAGGTAGAGTTCAGAGATAAGGTATAGCTCAGAGCTAATAAGGTAGAGCTCAGAGCTAATAAGGTAGAGCTCAGAGCTAATAAGGTAGAGTTCAGAGCTAATAAGGTAGAGTTCAGAGCTAATAAGGTAGAGCTCAGAGCTAATAAGGTAGAGCTCAGAGCTAATAAGGTAGAGTTCAAAGATAATAACGTAGAGCTCAGAGATAATAAGGTAGAGTTTAGAGATAATAAGGTAGAGCTCAGAGCTAATAAGGTAGAGCTCAGCGCTAATAACGTAGAGCTCAAAGATAATAAGGTAGAGTTCAGAGATAATAAGGTAGAGTTCAGAGATAATAAGGTAGAGTTCAGAGATAATAAGGTAGAGTTCAGAGATAATAAGGTAGAGCTCAGAGCTAATAAGGTAGAGCTCAGACATCATAAGGTAGAGCTCAGAGATAATAAGGTAGAGCTCAGAGCTAATAAGGTAGAGCTCAGAGCTAATAAGGTAGAGCTCAGAGCTAATAAGGTAGAGCTCAGAGCTAATAAGGTAGAGCTCAGAGCTAATAAGGTAGAGCTCAGAGATAATAAGGTAGAGCTCAGACATCATAAGGTAGAGCTCAGAGATAAGGTAGAGCTCAGATAAGGTAGAGTTCAGAGATAATAAGGTAGAGCTCAGACATCATAAGGTAGAGCTCAGAGATCATAAGGTAGAGCTCAGAGATAATAAGATAGAGCTCAGAGATAATAAGATAGAGCTCAGAGATAATAAGGTAGAGCTCAGAGATAAGGTAGAGTTCAGAGATCATAAGGTGGAGCTCAGGTAATCAGGTAGAGTTCAGAGATCATAAGGTAAAGCTCAGAGATAATAACGTAGAGCTCAGAGCTAATAAGGTAGAGTTCAGAGATAATAAGGTAGAGCTCAGAGCTAATAAGGTAGAGCTCACAGATAATAAGGTAGAGCTCAGAGGTGAGATGTCAGATCTCAGATCATAAGGTACAGCTCAGATATAATAAGGTAGAGTTCAGAGATAAGGTAGAGTTCAGAGATAATAAGGTAGAGTTCAGAGATAATAAGGTAGAGTTCAGAGATAATAAGGTAGAGTTCAAAGATAATAAGGTAGAGTTCAGAGATAAGGTATAGCTCAGAGCTAATAAGGTAGAGCTCAGAGCTAATAAGATAGAGCTCAGAGCTAATAAGGTAGAGCTCAGAGCTAATAAGGTAGAGCTCAGAGCTAATAAGGTAGAGCTCAGAGCTAATAAGGTAGAGCTCAGAGCTAATAAGGTAGAGTTCAGAGATAAGGTATAGCTCAGAGCTAATAAGGTAGAGCTCAGAGCTAATAAGGTAGAGCTCAGAGCTAATAAGGTAGAGCTCAGAGATAATAAGGTAGAGTTCAGAGCTAATAAGGTAGAGTTCAGAGCTAATAAGGTAGAGCTCAGAGCTAATAAGGTAGAGCTCAGAGCTAATAAGGTAGAGTTCAAAGATAATAACGTAGAGCTCAGAGATAATAAGGTAGAGTTTAGAGATAATAAGGTAGAGTTCAGAGATAATAAGGTAGAGTTCAGAGATAATAAGGTAGAGTTCAGAGATAATAAGGTAGAGTTCAGAGATAATAAGGTAGAGTTCAGAGATAATAAGGTAGAGTTCAGAGATAATAAGGTAGAGTTCAGAGATAATAAGGTAGAGTTCAGAGATAATAAGGTAGAGTTCAGAGCTAATAAGGTAGAGCTCAGACATCATAAGGTAGAGCTCAGAGCTAATAAGGTAGAGCTCAGAGCTAATAAGGTAGAGCTCAGAGCTAATAAGGTAGAGCTCAGAGCTAATAAGGTAGAGCTCAGAGCTAATAAGGTAGAGCTCAGAGCTAATAAGGTAGAGCTCAGACATCATAAGGTAGAGCTCAGAGATAAGGTAGAGCTCAGATAAGGTAGAGTTCAGAGATAATAAGGTAGAGCTCAGACATCATAAGGTAGAGCTCAGAGATCATAAGGTAGAGCTCAGAGATCATAAGGTAGAGCTCAGAGATAATAAGATAGAGCTCAGAGATAATAAGGTAGAGCTCAGAGATAAGGTAGAGTTCAGAGATCATAAGGTGGAGCTCAGGTAATCAGGTAGAGTTCAGAGATAATAAGGTAGAGCTCAGAGGTGAGATGTCAGATCTCAGATCATAAGGTACAGCTCAGATATAATAAGGTAGAGTTCAGAGATGAGATGTCAGATCATAAGGTAGAGCTCAGAGATAAGGTAGAGCTCAAAGATAATAAGGTAGAGTTCAGAGATAATAAGGTAGAGCTCAGAGATAATAAGGTAGAGCTCAGAGATAATAAGGTAGAGCTCAGAGATAATAAGGTAGAGCTCAGAGATAAGGTAGAGCTCAGAGATAAGGTAGAGCTCAGAGATAATAAGGTGGAGCTCAGAGATAATAAGGTAGAGCTCAGATAATATGGTAGAATTCAGAGATAATAAGGTAGAGCTCAGAGATAATAAGGTAGAGCTCAGACATCATAAGGTAGAGCTCAGAGATAAGGTAGAGTTCAGCGATAATAAGGTAGAGCTCAGAGATAATGAGGTAGAGCTCAGATAATAAGGTAGAGCTCAGAGATCATAAGGTAGAGCTCAGAGATCATAAGGTAGAGCTCAGAGATCATAAGGTAGAGCTCAGAGATAAGGTAGAGCTCAGATAATAAGGTAGAGCTCAGAGATAATAAGGTAGAGCTCAGAGATAAGGTAGAGCTCAGAGATCATAAGGTAGAGCTCAGGTAATCAGGTAGAGTTCAGAGATCATAAGGTAGAGTTCAGAGATCATAAGGTAGAGCTCAGAGATCATAAGGTAGAGCTCAGAGATCATAAGGTAGAGCTCAGAGATCATAAGGTAGAGCTCAGAGATCATAAGGTAGAGCTCAGAGATCATAAGGTGGAGCTCAGGTAATCAGGTAGAGTTCAGAGATCATAAGGTAGAGCTCAGAGATAAGGTAGAGCTCAGAGCTAATAAGGTAGAGCTCAGAGATGAGAGCTCAGATATAATAAGGTAGAGCTCAGAGATAATAAGGTAGAGCTCAGAGATAAGGTAGAGCTCAGAGATCATAAGGTAGAGCTCAGAGATCATAAGGTAGAGCTCAGAGATCATAAGGTAGAGCTCAGAGATAATAAGATAGAGCTCAGAGATAATAAGAAAGAGCTCAGAGATAAGGTAGAGTTCAGAGATAATAAGGTAGAGCTCAGAGATCATAAGGTGGAGCTCAGGTAATCAGGTAGAGTTCAGAGATAATAAGGTAGAGCTCAGAGCTAATAAGGTAGAGCTCAGAGATGAGAGCTCAGATATAATAAGGTAGAGCTCAGAGATAATAAGGTAGAGCTCAGAGCTAATAAGGCAGAGCTCAGAGATAATAAGGTAGAGCTCAGAGGTGAGATGTCAGATCTCAGATCATAAGGTACACCTCAGAGATAATAAGGTAGAGTTCAGAGATGAGATGTCAGAGCTCAGGTAATAAGGTAGAGCTCAGAGGTAAGGTAGAGTTCAGAGATAATAAGGTAGAGTTCAGAGCTAATAAGGTAGAGTTCAGCGATAATAAGGTAGAGCTCAGGTAATAAGGTAGAGCTCAGATATAATAAGGTAGAGTTCAGAGATGAGATGTCAGATCATAAGGTAGAGCTCAGAGATAAGGTAGAGTTCAGAGATAATAAGGTAGAGCTCAGAGATAATAAGGTAGAGCTCAAAGATAATAAGGTAGAGCTCAGAGATAATAAGGTAGAGCTCAGAGATCATAAGGTAGAGCTCAGAGATCATAAGGTAGAGCTCAGAGCTAATAAGGTAGAGCTCAGAGCTAATAAGGTAGAGCTCAGAGATGAGAGCTCAGATATAGTAAGGTAGAGCTCAGAGATAATAAGGTAGAGTTCAGCGATAATAAGGTAGAGCTCAGGTAATAAGGTAGAGCTCAGATATAATAAGGTAGAGTTCAAAGATAATAAGGTAGAGTTCAGAGATAAGGTATAGCTCAGAGCTAATAAGGTATAGCTCAGAGCTAATAAGGTAGAGCTCAGAGCTAATAAGGTAGAGCTCAGAGCTAATAAGGTAGAGCTCAGAGATAATAAGGTAGAGTTCAGAGCTAATAAGGTAGAGTTCAGAGCTAATAAGGTAGAGCTCAGAGCTAATAAGGTAGAGTTCAAAGATAATAACGTAGAGCTCAGAGATAATAAGGTAGAGTTTAGAGATAATAAGGTAGAGCTCAGAGCTAATAAGGTAGAGCTCAGCGCTAATAACGTAGAGCTCAAAGATAATAAGGTAGAGTTCAGAGATAATAAGGTAGAGTTCAGAGATAAGGTAGAGTTCAGAGATAATAAGGTAGAGTTCAGAGATAATAAGGTAGAGTTCAGAGATAATAAGGTAGAGTTCAGAGATAATAAGGTAGAGCTCAGAGCTAATAAGGTAGAGCTCAGACATCATAAGGTAGAGCTCAGAGCTAATAAGGTAGAGCTCAGAGCTAATAAGGTAGAGCTCAGAGCTAATAAGGTAGAGCTCAGAGCTAATAAGGTAGAGCTCAGAGCTAATAAGGTAGAGCTCAGAGCTAATAAGGTAGAGCTCAGACATCATAAGGTAGAGCTCAGAGATAAGGTAGAGCTCAGATAAGGTAGAGTTCAGAGATAATAAGGTAGAGCTCAGACATCATAAGGTAGAGCTCAGAGATCATAAGGTAGAGCTCAGAGATAATAAGGTAGAGCTCAGAGATAAGGTAGAGTTCAGAGATCATAAGGTGGAGCTCAGGTAATCAGGTAGAGTTCAGAGATAATAAGGTAGAGCTCAGAGGTGAGATGTCAGATCTCAGATCATAAGGTACAGCTCAGATATAATAAGGTAGAGTTCAGAGATGAGATGTCAGATCATAAGGTAGAGCTCAGAGATAAGGTAGAGCTCAAAGATAATAAGGTAGAGTTCAGAGATAATAAGGTAGAGTTCAGAGATAATAAGGTAGAGCTCAGAGATAATAAGGTAGAGCTCAGAGATAATAAGGTAGAGCTCAGAGATAATAAGGTAGAGCTCAGAGATAAGGTAGAGCTCAGAGATCATAAGGTAGAGTTCAGAGATAATAAGGTAGAGCTCAGAGATAATAAGGTAGAGCTCAGAGATAAGGTAGAGCTCAGAGATAAGGTAGAGCTCAGAGATAAGGTAGAGCTCAGAGATAAGGTAGAGCTCAGAGATAATAAGGTGGAGCTCAGAGATAATAAGGTAGAGCTCAGATAATATGGTAGAATTCAGAGATAATAAGGTAGAGCTCAGAGATAATAAGGTAGAGCTCAGACATCATAAGGTAGAGCTCAGAGATAAGGTAGAGTTCAGCGATAATAAGGTAGAGCTCAGAGATAATGAGGTAGAGCTCAGAGATCATAAGGTAGAGCTCAGAGATCATAAGGTAGAGCTCAGAGATCATAAGGTAGAGCTCAGAGATAAGGTAGAGCTCAGATAATAAGGTAGAGCTCAGATAATAAGGTAGAGCTCAGAGATAATAAGGTAGAGCTCAGAGATAAGGTAGAGCTCAGAGATCATAAGGTAGAGCTCAGGTAATCAGGTAGAGTTCAGAGATCATAAGGTAGAGCTCAGAGATCATAAGGTAGAGCTCAGAGATCATAAGGTAGAGCTCAGAGATCATAAGGTAGAGCTCAGAGATCATAAGGTAGAGCTCAGAGATCATAAGATAGAGCTCAGAGATAATAAGGTAGAGCTCAGAGATAAGGTAGAGTTCAGAGATAATAAGGTAGAGCTCAGAGATCATAAGGTGGAGCTCAGGTAATCAGGTAGAGTTCAGAGATCATAAGGTAGAGCTCAGAGATAAGGTAGAGCTCAGAGCTAATAAGGTAGAGCTCAGAGATGAGAGCTCAGATATAATAAGGTAGAGCTCAGAGATAATAAGGTAGAGCTCAGAGATAAGGTAGAGCTCAGAGATCATAAGGTAGAGCTCAGAGATCATAAGGTAGAGCTCAGAGATAATAAGATAGAGCTCAGAGATAATAAGAAAGAGCTCAGAGATAAGGTAGAGTTCAGAGATAATAAGGTAGAGCTCAGAGATCATAAGGTGGAGCTCAGGTAATCAGGTAGAGTTCAGAGATAATAAGGTAGAGCTCAGAGCTAATAAGGTAGAGCTCAGAGATGAGAGCTCAGATATAATAAGGTAGAGCTCAGAGATAATAAGGTAGAGCTCAGAGCTAATAAGGCAGAGCTCAGAGATAATAAGGTAGAGCTCAGAGGTGAGATGTCAGATCTCAGATCATAAGGTACACCTCAGAGATAATAAGGTAGAGTTCAGAGATGAGATGTCAGAGCTCAGGTAATAAGGTAGAGCTCAGAGGTAAGGTAGAGTTCAGAGATAATAAGGTAGAGTTCAGAGCTAATAAGGTAGAGTTCAGAGATAAGGTAGAGCTCAGAGATAATAAGGCAGAGCTCAGAGGTGAGATGTCAGATCTCAGATCATAAAGGTACAGCTCAGAGATAATAAGGTAGAGTTCAGAGATGAGATGTCAGAGCTCAGGTAATAAGGTAGAGCTCAGATATAATAAGGTAGAGTTCAGAGATGAGATGTCAGATCATAAGGTAGAGCTCAGAGATAAGGTAGAGTTCAGAGATAATAAGGTAGAGCTCAGAGATAATAAGGTAGAGCTCAAAGATAATAAGGTAGAGCTCAGAGATAATAAGGTAGAGCTCAGAGATCATAAGGTAGAGCTCAGAGATCATAAGGTAGAGCTCAGAGCTAATAAGGTAGAGCTCAGAGATGAGAGCTCAGATATAGTAAGGTAGAGCTCAGAGATAATAAGGTAGAGTTCAGCGATAATAAGGTAGAGCTCAGGTAATAAGGTAGAGCTCAGATATAATAAGGTAGAGTTCAGAGATGAGATGTCAGATCATAAGGTAGAGCTCAGAGATAAGGTAGAGTTCAGAGATAATAAGGTAGAGTTCAGAGATAATAAGGTAGAGTTCAGAGATAATAAGGTAGAGTTCAGAGATAATAAGGTAGAGTTCAGAGATAGTAAGGTAGAGTTCAGAGATAATAAGGTAGAGCTCAGAGCTAATAAGGTAGAGCTCAGAGCTAATAAGGTAGAGCTCAGAGCTAATAAGGTAGAGCTCAGAGCTAATAAGGTAGAGCTCAGAGCTAATAAGGTAGAGCTCAGAGCTAATAAGGTAGAGCTCAGAGATAATAAGGTAGAGCTCAGAGGTGAGATGTCAGATCTCAGATCATAAGGTAGAGCTCAGAGATAAGGTAGAGCTCAAAGATAATAAGGTAGAGCTCAGAGATAAGGTAGAGCTCAGAGATAATAAGGCAGAGCTCAGAGGTGAGATGTCAGATCTCAGATCATAAGGTAGAGCTCAGAGATAAGGTAGAGCTCAGAGCTAATAAGGTAGAGCTCAGAGATCATAAGGTAGAGTTCAGAGATAAGGTAGAGCTCAGAGCTAATAATGTAGAGCTCAGAGATGAGAGCTCAGATATAATAAGGTAGAGCTCAGAGATAATAAGGTAGAGTTCAGAGATAATAAGGTAGAGCTCAGAGCTAATAAGGCAGAGCTCAGAGATAATAAGGTAGAGCTCAGAGGTGAGATGTCAGAGCTCAGGTAATAAGGTAGAGCTCAGAGATAAGGTAGAGCTCAAAGATAATAAGGTAGAGCTCAGAGATAAGGTAGAGCTCAAAGATAATAAGGTAGAGTTCAGAGCTAATAAGGTAGAGCTCAGAGCTAATAAGGTAGAGTTCAGAGGTAATAAGGTAGAGTTCAGAGCTAATAAGGTAGAGCTCAGAGTTAATAAGGTAGAGCTCAGAGCTAATAAGGTAGAGCTCAGAGATAATAAGGTAGAGTTCAGAGATAAGGTAGCGCTCAGAGATAATAAGGCAGAGCTCAGAGGTGAGATGTCAGATCTCAGATCATAAGGTAGAGCTCAGAGATAAGGTAGAGCTCAAAGATAATAAGGTAGAGTTCAGAGATAATAAGGTAGAGTTCAGAGATAAGGTAGAGTTCAGAGATAATAAGGTAGAGTTCAGAGATAATAAGGTAGAGTTCAGAGATAATAAGGTAGAGTTCAGAGATAATAAGGTAGAGCTCAGAGATAATAAGGTAGAGCTCAGAGATAATAAGGTAGAGCTCAGAGATAATAAGGTAGAGCTCAGAGATAAGGTAGAGCTCAGAGATAAGGTAGAGCTCAGAGATAATAAGGTAGAGCTCAGAGATAATAAGGTAGAGCTCAGAGATAATAAGGTAGAGCTCAGAGATAAGGTAGAGCTCAGAGATAAGGTAGAGCTCAGAGATAATAAGGTAGAGCTCAGACATCATAAGGTAGAGCTCAGAGATCATAAGGTAGAGCTCAGAGATCATAAAGTAGAGCTCAGGTAATCAGGTAGAGCTCAGAGATAATAAGGTAGAGCTCAGAGATAATAAGGTAGAGCTCAGAGATAAGGTAGAGCTCAGAGATAAGGTAGAGCTCAGAGATAAGGTAGAGCTCAGAGATAAGGTAGAGCTCAGAGATAATAAGGTAGAGCTCAGAGATAAGGTAGAGCTCAGAGATAAGGTAGAGCTCAGAGATAATAAGGTAGAGCTCAGAGATAATAAGGTAGAGTTCAGAGATAAGGTAGAGCTCAGAGATAATAAGGTAGAGCTCAGAGATAATAAGGTAGAGCTCAGAGATCTTAAGGTAGAGCTCAGATAATAAGGTAGAGCTCAGATAATAAGGTACAGGTAGAGCTCAGACATCTTAGGCTAGCTCAAAAGGAAGAGCTCAGATGATAAGGTAGAGTTCAGAGATAATAAGGTAGAGCTCAGACATCATAAGGTAGAGCTCAGAGATCATAAGGTAGAGCTCAGAGATCATAAGGTAGAGCTCAGAGATAATAAGGTAGAGCTCAGAAATAATAAGGTAGAGCTCAGAGATAAGATGTGAGAGCTCAGGTAATAAGGTAGAACTCAGAGATAATGAGGTAGAGCTCAGAGATGAGATGTCAGAGCTCAGACAGAAGGTAGAGGCTGGAGATGATAAGGTTACTTGTGTGGAGCCCCCTCTTTATTTGGCGGCCCCTTCTCGCCGTCTCCTCGCTGATCACGTCTCTCCCCTTACAGGTATCTCCGTCAGTGTCTCCACCTTTAACCTGGTGGCCATCGCCATTGAGCGTTACAGCGCCATCTGCAATCCCTTGAAGTCGCGAGTCTGGCAGACCCGATCCCACGCCTACAAGGTGATCGCTTGCCACGTGGATCCTGTCCATCCTCATAATGATCCCGTACCTGGTGTACAACACGCTGGTGAGCTTCCCCATGGCCGACAACCGGGAGGGCTACCAGTGCCGCCTCCGGTGGCCCAACAGCCAAGTGCAGCAGGCGTGGTGAGTGCACTGTGCGGGGGGGGGGGGTGTGGTGAGTGCACTGTGTGGGGGATGGTGAGTGCACTGTGCGGGTGTGTGGTGAGTGCACTGTGCGGGGTGTGTGGTGAGTGCTCTGTGCGAAGGGTGTGGTGAGTGCACTGTGCGAAGGGTGTGGTGAGTGCACTGTGCGGGGTGTGTGGTGAGTGCACTGTGCGAAGGGTGTGGTGAGTGCACTGTGCGAAGGGTGTGGTGAGTGCACTGTGCGAAGGGTGTGGTGAGTGCACTGTGCGGGAGTGTGTGGGTGAGTGCACTGTGCGGGGTGTGTGGTGAGTGCACTGTGTGGGGGGGTGTAGTGAGTGCATTGTGCGGGAGTGTGTGGTGAGTGCACTGTGCGGAGTGTGTGGTGAGTGCACTGTGCGGGAGTGTGTGGTGAGTGCACTGTGTGGGGGGGTGTAGTG